>NC_056746.1:702951202-702961202 GCF_019279795.1 Protopterus annectens | reverse complement strand
CTAAATGCTGCATCCCTTACATGGCCCCCTCAAATTATCTATGGTATGATCACAGTTGTTCTCACTAGGGCTAATATACAATTATCAGCCATGGGGATAGCTAAGACCAATCAGAAAATGTTAATTCAAGCACCAAAAGGGAATTGGCTAAGCTTAAAATGTCTTTCAAGTGAACCTATGTTGTGGTAGCAAATAGTTTAAAAAAAAATACCCCTTTTAGTTCACTAAGTGCCCCTGTCACCCTCCGCCCCCCCCAGTCTTTAACAGCTTCCGTTGCCTATGGGCTTGCCCCCCATACTTATACTTGTAGAACAGTAATATAGCTTCTGTTTATTTCTTTCTGTATGTACTTGTGCTGGAATATAGTAAGGGTTGGTATTCTGTGTGTTTTCAGGATTTTGAGTTTTCAGTATTTTGAACTTTCAGGATTTTGGTCTCAGGATTTTGGGCTTTCAGGATTCTGAAGCACTCCTATATATATATATATATATATATATATATATATATATATATATATATATATATATATATATATATATATATATATATATATATATGGGTCCATGTCATTTGATCGACAGTTCATTTGACTGAAAGTTCATTTGGTCGACAGTTCATTTGATCGACAAGCATTTGCCCCCTTCCCCAATGTTGTGCGACCCTGGAGTTGATATATATAGTTAGGGGGGGGTGTGGGGGGCACAGCCCCCCACCTAAAATGCTTATCGATCAAATGAACTGTCGACCAAATGAACTTTCAGTCAAATGAACTGTCGATCAAATGACATGGATATATATATATATATATATATATATATATATATAGATATATATTTATATATATATATATATATATATATATATATATATATATATATATATCCACCAAACACTTCAGTTGAATTCCAAGCCCAAACAAAGGAGGTCTCCTCAATAAACGAAGCTCAGTAAAAACTTCAGTGGTTTATTTTGTACTGCTTAAAAAACAGACTGACTTTACACAATGTAAAAAACGGACTTAGCACTTTCATTTCCTATCACGGAAACATCATCAGAGTCATTTTCAAAGTTTCCGCCCTTAGTTTAAATAGACCCAACACCTAATTGATAAAATTCCTAATTAAAGGAATACAACTACTTAAAACTATAGCTCCTATATTCTATAAATAAATACACACACTATCTTACCACTTGTTATACATTTAAATATGTTAACACAAAAATCATGCTATTTCACATATTTAAAAAAAAAAAAAATATATATATATATATATATATATATATATATATATATATATGTATGTATGTATGTATAATTAAACACTTCTACACAGTAGTTAATGTTATAAATACATTAAATCAATAATTTTCATACTGTACTAATATTCATTACTTGCTTTGACCTTTATATATTTATTATTTTTATTTATTTTACATTTGTTGACCGGGCTAGTCTAACTGGATGCATGTCCATTTTCAGCAGAGGCCCAGGGAGATAAGCTCCACTTGAAAAGATTAACAAAAGATAAACATAAAATGGTTAACATATAAATGCATGTACAGAAAGTAATAGATTATTACATAACATTTCAATCGTTGAATACAAAAAATTATTACAGAACATTAGATAAATTTGCTAGAAAGTCTATTCTCAAGGAATTTTTTTTTTTAAGGAATAGATATGGAATAGTCCATGAAAGTAATAGTAATGATTGAGAAATACTGGGTCAGCAGTGATGATGATAGCAATGCCACGTTTGATTAGTCTGGGTTTGTACAGGGGCATAACCAGTGTGTTTTAAGGTAAAGTTTCAATTTTTGTCTAAATAGTGATAAAGAGGACAGTGATGTCAGTTCACAGGGTTAGAGTTGCTGGCGCTATGTCAGACTCCAAGCCGGTCACAAGTGGTGTCCCACAGGGCTCGGTCCTTGGCCCCCTATTGTTCGGCATCTACTTCTCAGAAGTACAGGCCAACATGGGAGGACTTTGGCTGACAAAGTTTGCAGACGACTGCAAACTGGACACCATAGTGGAAAGTGCATCGGACACGGATATCCTTCAGAAGGGACTCATGGAAACAGATAGCTGGTGCCAGAGCCATGGCCTGAAATTAAACACCAAAAAATGTATAGTCATACCCTTCGGGAAAAACTAGGTAACCCCAAGCTACCATATAGGTGACAATCCACTAAGCACAGAAGAGGTTATCAGGGACCTGGGGACCCAAGTTGACAGTGGCCTTTCTTTTGACACTCACGTTGCTAAAGTGGTTAGAAAGACCTTCTACATTGCCCACCTGATCATGAAGGGATTCACATCCAGATCTAGTGAGGTCATTGTTCCCCTGTACTCTTCACTTATCAGACCAATGATCAAGTACAATGCCCCATTCGGGATGTATCTCACCCGACATCTGCAGCAATTGGAGAGACCCCAAAAGTTCCTCACCAAAAGGATAGAGGGACTCCAAAATCTGTCATATGCTGCCAGATTGAAGATCTATTCAGTCGCATACCGTCTGCTCAGAGGTGACATGTCCCTGACATACAAGGCCATGTCCAACCCGGAATTAATGGACATGCTCCACCTCAAAAAATCCAAATCCACCAAAACCACTAGAGCAAGTGACTTAAACCTTAGCACGGATATAAATAGGACATGCTGGAGGGATAGATTTATCACTCAGAGACTCCCTATGCTGTGGAATAAAATCCCGGTCCATGTGAGGCAGAGCATCTCGCTGGCTCTGTTCAAGAGAAATCTTGACCTGTGGATGGGAGATCGTAGGTTTACCCCAGTAATCATCTCTGTGTCACTGCTGGACAGAGGCACAACAAACTAATGGGCACAGTATTTTTTCATATAGGGGGTGGCGTAAGCCACAAAACTTTGGGCTAGGCTTATAAATGCCTTAGGGCAGATAGCCCAGTATAAACCTATGAACCTATGAACCTATGAACCTATTTGGAAGTTGGTTCCAGTATTTTCCAACAGCATTAGAGAACAGAGAGTCACCAGATATATTGTTGGATATACTTGTGGATACTAGTAATTTCTTGGATGAGCATAAGGTATTAAGGTTTTTATATGGGATAAAAAGGTTTGATAGTATTGGAGTTTTAGTTGGTTGGAAAAGGGTTTTATGGGCAATGGTAAGCTGGTTATAATGGAGTTGGTTTTGTAGCTCAAGCCAGCCTAGTTGTTTCAGATTATAACAGTGGTGGGTCCTGAAAGAGGAAGATGTGGCAAATCTAGCTATGTTATTATAAGAGTTTGACAGTTTTTTGAGGATGTTTTTAGTCAGATTTGTGTATATGGATGAAGCATAGAGGAGTCTGGAAATTAAATGGGTATGGGCAATATAAGTTCTGGCTTGTGGAGTAAGGAAAGGCTTTATCCTATAAAGGGAGCCCAGTTTCCTGTTTACAGTTTTTATAGTATTGTTAATGTGAGTTTCATAGGTAAGGTTGTTATCTGTTGTTATACCTAGAAGTTTAGTGGTTAGGTCTGGAGATATAATGGTACCGTTATTGGATAGGACTGAAAAGTTAATTGGGCTTGACTTGCGGGTGGGTGTGAAGAGCAATAGTTTTGTCTTTTTGGGGTTCAAGAGGAGGCATCATTGTAAAAAACAGTTTTCTACTATAGTAAACATTTTCTGGGTTAAAGACTGTAGTTCAGAGGAAGATTTAGCTGAGCAGATGATTGTATAATCATCTGCATATTGAATACAGGTAGCTTGAGTAATTGCTAGGTGAAGGTCATTTATATAGATTGAAAATAGGAGTGGACCAAGAATTGAGCCCTGAGGGACTGCTAGTTTAACGGGGAGATATGAAGATAGGTTATTGTCCCAAAGCACAGCTTGTTGTCTGTTGTTAAGGTACTATTGGAACCATTGAATAACTAGTGAATCTAGGGAAAGAGATCTTAGTACATTTATAAGTAAATGGTGGTTGACCATATCAAAAGCTTTGGAAAGGTCAATAAAGAGTGCTGAGGAGAGGATGTTGCTATTTTTGTTATGATTGATACTATCAGAGAAGGATAGAAGAGCAGTGGTAGTGCTATGAAATGGTCTAAAGCCATGATGGCAATTTGCAAGTAGATTATTTTGCAGTAAGTGATCTAGTAGTTGTTTATGGATACATCTTTCCATTATTTTAGCTAAAGGAGAAAGTAATGCTATTGGGCGGTAGTTGGAGTATTCGTTAAAATTGCCACCTTTGTGTAGGGGGGTGATATGTGAGATTTTCCATATGACAGGAACATTTCCTTCTTTTAAGGTTCTACTTATCAGGATTGATATTGGATAGGCTATAGCTTTAGCAGGTTTTTGGAGATATTCTGCTGGTAGTTTATCGGCTGATAGGGTTGATGGTTTAAGTTTTTGTAGAAGATTACAGATAAGGCAAGTTGGGACTGGTTGCCAGTGGAATATAGGGAGTGAATTTGTTACAGAATTTGGATGACTAGAATCCTGAGTTGTTATTTGATTGACCAGTGATTGGATGGCCTCTGTGAAGAAGGTATTAAAGGCGTTTGCTGTTTGTTTGGGATTTTTGGGGTTGGATCCTGTAGGGGGTGGTGTAATGGAGTGACCAGGGTGAAGAAGTTTGTTAATACTGGCCCAGAGTTTTTGTGGATTCCTTTGGTTTGTTTGCTGGAGGTGACAGTAAAATGTTTTTTTGTCCAAGAGAATGGCTTTTTTTGTTTCATTTCTCATTTGTTTAAATTTAAGTTGGTCTGCGGGATGCTTACTAGATCTCCACAGTACGCTTAGGTGCATGATAGTCTAGGATTGTTAATAATTTTGAATTAAAGTAATTCACTGCATCGTCAATAGGGAGGTGTTTTATGAGTGCCCAATCACATGCTCTAAGTTCACTTTGGAAATAGTCAGGATTAAAGTTTTTATTGGTTCTAATTATTCTAAATGTGGTTGGGTTAGGAGTAGTCGTCTTATGCCTAATGATAAAAATGAGTGAGTGGTCATTTACATCTGCATGAAGGGTTCCAGCCTTATACATTTGTTGGTGATTGTTTATGAGTATCCAATCTAATATACTCTCTTTATTATTGGGTTTGTTAATTCTGGTTGGGAAGTTGATCATTTGTGAAAATCCATGTAGGTTAATATGTAAAGTTGGCTGACTATGTGTGCAGGTCTTACAATCAATATTAAAGTCACCTAGAATTATAGTCTCTTGAGGGAAAGATGAAGATAATCCAGCAAGGGTGTCTTCAAGGATACAAGTATTATTACCAGGAGGTAGGTAGATGCAGATGATGATTATTGATTTACTAGTGTTGAGTTGAAGTTTGGTGGCAAGAATTTCTACATTATTATGAAGAGTTAGATGTAAGTCTAGTGTGGAGATTTGTAACACTTTTTTAAAGAGTATAGCAACTCCCCCTCCCTTTTTGATTTTGTGGTCTGCTCTTAGGATATTGTAAGCAGGTGGTAATATTTCATTATCAGTAGTTAAAGATTTAACCATGTTTCTGACAAACATAGTATGTCAAAAGAGTGGACATCCAGGAGAACATGGAGGTAGGCAGCTTTGTTATTTAAGCTACATATATTAAGGTGAGCTATAGAAAGTGAATTAGAAAGTCTAGGTGGGATAAGATTTGAGTGATTAGGGCTTTGGAGTTCAATATTATCTGAGTGTTTTGGGCCAGGGTTGGGATGGATGTCACCACCGGTAAGTAGTTGAGGTTTTGGACAAGGGTAATGGAGTACATTAAGTTGGTTGAAAGGTTTTCTAGGTTTTAGGTGGACATATTTAATATGGGTCAATCTCTGATACTTTGGAAATATGTAGGTAGTTAGAGATGTAATATTTATATGTGTTTGGGATGTTGTTGTTGGTATAATACTTGTTTACTTGTTAGGGTAGTAGAATTGTAAGTAATTAGAGTGTTCATAAAAGGTTAGTAGGTAAGACGCAGTTAAGAAAGTTAAAAGAGTGATAATAAGTAGTAGATGAACATGTGGGGAAGCTGGTGTTTGCATCTTGAGTAATTTGAGTTAGTAAGTGGAGGAGTTAGGATAAATCCAGTTAGAGAGAAGTAATTGGTTTTGGTCAGGTGATTAAAGTAGGTGGAGGATATCATTGGTTTTGAGAGGGAAAGGGGTGTGGTTTGGAAGTATAAGTCTAGGTGTACTGGGGGTGGGTGAAAATTGGGGGTAGGGTAGGGGAGCAGAGTGAGCCCGCAGGGTGAACGGAGCAGGGCAGACCAAGGACAAGAGAGACTGGGAAGACAATCAGTGAAAGTGGAATAGAGATTCCAGGTAGGTAGTCTGAAGGTAAGGGACAATAAGTTGCTGGAGAGGAAGAAGGAAAGGATGGCAATACAGTGATATTGGGATATGTAGAGTGTGAGAGAAACAGGTAAGTAGTTAGTAGAAGCAATTTGCAGCTAGTTGAGAATGCAGCTGGCTGATTAGTGGGCGAGTGCTGCCATCTAGTGGGAGAACACTATGATATCAGCAGAGATACCGCAATGAGAAATACAAGTGGGACAGAGAGAAAAGAAAAATGGGCAAAGTGGGAGAAACTAGGGCCTTAGTTAAGGATTAAAATATAAGGAGCAAAGTAGTAGAATAAGGCTGTTGGTAGTCCTGGCTGGAGTAAGCTTAGATATCATATACCATGATCTGGGGTAAAAACTATTTAAGATTACAGGAGGTAATTAACAGATAATACATACTTTGCAATGCTTATCTTGTTTCCTTAAGTAACACAACACAGTAGGTGGTTTAGGTTCTTCTCTGTGCTGAGGATGGAGTGTTTGTGAAGATTAACTTTAATTATTTGTATTATTCTAGTTCGTAGGTAGCCAGCTGGTGAGGATTGCAGGGGAGTACACAGCTGACAAGGTTGAAAAAAAGCTGAGTAAGATAGAGAGAGAGAAAAATATTATGGGATAAGTACTATAATTTTACTGGTATTAACTTATGTATTATTAAAAACATCCAGTTTGCAAGGACAAACAGTGCAGAATTCAACAAACAGTGATAGAGCAAGCAGTGAAAAGCAGACTATGTACAACAAACAGTCGTCATTTAAAAATGATGCACATAAAATCAGGTTTTAAGAACCTAATGTGTTCAGCTAACAAAGCCTTAACAGCGCTAGTACAGTGTTGACATTACTATAAACCTAAGAAATGGCTATGCTATTGGAACATTAAAATGACCCCTTTCTTGTAATTAAATAAACATCATTCTATGTATAAGCGTATCACAGTTTGATAATATGCACAAGGATAAGGCAAATACTAGCTTTTGGATTGGGAGCAGGTGAACTATAAAGGAAAATAATAATGCATTAGTCGTTCCTTCAAGTCTGAGGTGACTGAAAATGATTTTTCCTGTTCCGCGCTCCTGAGGCAGGAAAAAAGGTGCGAAGGTAATCTCTATGGGTACAAAGAGTGCATTACTCTTTCCACGATACAGAGGCAGAAATAATGGATTGGTAAGAGGTATCTAAATCTTGACAGTGCACCAAAGTACATATATTAATGAAACAAGTGGAATGGCAAGTAGCATTTTATTAAACTATTGCAGTCTAGTATGTTGGAGGGGAACTGAATATGAATTTACCCATTTTGCCCTTCTGATGTAGGAGAAAAAAGGCACAAAGGTAATCTCAATGGGTAGTAATAATGCGTTACTTGTTTCATGATACAGAGGCAGAGAAACGCAATGGTAAGAGGTATAGTAAACATCAAAGTGCACCAAAGCACATATCTTAATGAAATAATGGGCCGGCAAGAAGTGTTTTCTCAAACTTCTATGGCCCAGTATGTCTGAGGGTAATTGAGAAGTTTTCCTGTTCAGCGCTCCTGAAGCAGAAAAGGCACATACAGCTGGGATAAGTTCAGCAAAAAGAAATACTTAACATTAACTGTGCTAATACAGGTTAGGAGGTAGTTCAACAGATATTAACTAATTATAACCTGTGACTACACATCACAAACTAAAGAATAGCAGCAGTCTAAGACATAGACATACACCTAGCTACTACAAAGTAATTGCTAAAAAAGCTGCAATATACATACTACAAAATGCAAGTTAGGAACACCTTCATGGTTGATATATAGCAACACTAATAAAACCACATAGGAATGTAAACCACAGGCAATTTAAAGATTATTATACAATAATTGCAATGCAAGCAGTAAATGTTCAAAGAATCAGCAAAAAACCTACACATAAAACTGAGGCAAATAACGAAGTACTAATACGTACAGTAAGCATTCTTGTTTGGGACGTGCAGCAGCCTGGAGCAGGAATGATAGAATGTAGAGACTATAGTGATATAAATATAAATATTTAATACATATATTTAATATTTAATATTTGTTGGCTCTCATTTTAAGTGCTGGGATAAGTGAAATATGGTCATTTAAACCCGGTGGGTTGCAAGCATCCAACTGTAGTTGCCAAATAAGTTCCCTTAACTCCAGTTGCGCTTCCCAATCCCCACCTCTTTCACTTCTTAAAACCTGTTCAATAACCCAAAATTGAAAATCTGCTAGTGGAAAAACTACAGTGTGTCTGTAAAGTGCATTGGTTTCTCTCCTCCTGTTAATATCATATGTGTGCTCATATATCCTTTGTTTCAAACTCCTCTCTGTCTTTCCCACATAATATGAGCCACATATACATTTAGCCAAGTACACTATTCCCTTTGACTGACAATTATAGTAATCCTTCGGGTAGAATGTCATATTAATATGCTCTATATCCAGTCCCCCTTGGTTATACACAAATGGACATTGTGGACATCCACCGCATTTGTATGTACCTACCTTCTTTTTAGTTCTAACTAACTTGTTCCCTCTCAACTATTTCCTTTAGGTTCCTATTTTTCTTATACCCAAATTTTAACCTTTTAGAAAATATTTTACTGCAGTTGGGCATAGATGAAAACAAAGTCCAATTTCTGTTTATTATATTTTTAATACCCTTAGTATGTTGGTTGTAAGTCAATATCATATATACATCCCCTACCTCTTTTGTTCCTTCTAGTCCACCTACCACCATTTAGGTGCAGTTGTCATTCACTTGCCCACTTAATATTAAAGGTATGTGCTTCTCTTTCCACCTTTTCAGGACTTCATGCTTAATATTCATTATAGTCTTTACAGGATAGTCCCTTTCTTGAAAAAGGTTCTGTATGTAATCCAACTCTCTCCTCATATCTTCCTCCTCTGATGTCATACGTATCACCCTAATCATCTGCCTTTTTATTATATTTCATTTCTGATTAATACAGTGATTACTACTGTAATGTAAAAACAAATAGGAAAAACACTCCTTCCTGTACAATTTTTACTTACATTTTTTGTTTTCATTTTCCTTCAGGATAGTAACATCCAAAAAGTTCACTTTGTCATCCCATATTTCATGTGTAAATTCTTAGAATTCAGTTGTTTGGCCAATATACTTCACAAAATTGCCTATTTCATATCTGGGTCCCTTCCATACAATGCATATATCATCCAAAAATCTAAAATATGCTTTTATATATTGCTTGTATCCAGAATACAATAAAAAGTGTTTCTCCCAATATAGTAATACTATATTAGCCACTATAGGTGCACAGGCTGCCCCCATTGGTATACCGTCTATCTGGTGGTATAACTCTCCTTGGAAATATATATAGTTGTTTTTCATAACTAACGCCACACTCTCTAATACTAATTTAAAGTCTCTTCCATTCAAAAACCCATATTCTACCATTTCCTCTAATCATTTAAGGCCTAGCTCATGCGGAATAACAGAGAACAAATCTTTAACATCCACTGTTATGAATCGATATTGCACATCAAACTAATTTACCTATTTTTGTAAATAAATCCCATGAATCCACAAATATATGTGGATACAATTTTTGATATGGTTTTAATTTTCTATCCACACAAATAGCCAAAGGTTCAATTTTCGACCCACCTGATGAGACAATAGGTCTCATAGGTGGGTCT
>NC_056746.1:702938702-702946202 GCF_019279795.1 Protopterus annectens | reverse complement strand
TTTATCAAATTTACTTCACTAGTGCAGTTTGACTATGCTAGTATTTGAATGAAGCACTACTGTACTTAGAATAATATGTGACTGCAGATATGTCACAACTGACTTCTAAATGTTTTCCAATATCAACATTTCTGATAATACATTGTATGGACTTCATGAATGGACTGCAAGAGAGACATCCCACTTATTAATATAGAAACCATAATGTAAATGAAAACGTTATACATTTTAGAAAAAATATTGTCCATACCCATAGTATATATTTAAAAGAAAAGAAAGTTTGCTTTCTTGTCACAATGATAGTTGCTCTTTTCAACCAGAAACCTCCTGAGGTAGATTAATACCTGTGAGACAAAGTCAGTTTTGGGGCATCTATCATTGCCACGTTGCCAGAATGGAGACCTATATTATAACGAAGCTGCAAGAACAGACAGGGTTCAATATATATTATAAATAAATTTATGATCTGATGCTTTATGCTGTTTCTTTGAGTAACAGTATTCGAGCATTCTTTCTGCGTATTATTCATTTATTAAAATTAGCTGTAGTATTCACTGTAACTGCTTAATTGTACAATAGTGCCCTTAACATACATTTAAGTTACTCCTTAAAAAAATCTAATGCATAATATAGAAAAATGATTACAAATTATGATTGATTTCTTTCTATGAACAATCACTATGGTATTCGTGACAGACTCTTGCATTTCCATACTTTTCCGTACATAACCAAGTTTTGCACAGCCAGTAAAATTAAATCAGGTAATTAATCTTCATTAAAGGTTTTGTAGCAGTATTACAGTGTCAGCTTTGTGTGATGTGCTCTCCTGCAGAAAGTATACTGGGATCTGTGAGCAGCAATATCTGCAAGCTGGCAGAATATTCTGCGCATCACAGGGGCAAATAAATGCATGCTTGGCTTCCTTAGCTTTTGATTGGGTTTATTTATACATTTTTCATGTACTAAAAATATGCCATTTGCAATTCATTTTAAAATGAATGACTCACATAATGATACTATGACTACGAGTCAAAGAAAAGTGTAGGGCATCCATGCAGCTGGTGTCCTGCTCTGCAGTGGTATGGGGCAATCAACACATTAATTCTAAAGATAAATGTGGGCATGTGATGACACAGAGTACATAGCTATGCTTTGATGGGTGAAGTTGAGTACTGCAGCAAGGATGTAGAAAGAGCAACCTGTGCAGTAAGGCAGTTGTTCAGAAGTATAGAGCGACATGGATATTTGCATCCTATAAGTAAACAAGTTGAACAAATGCTTCACTACAGGGGCCCATCAATAGAAAGCTGGATGATTATACAGCCACTAGCTAATTTCTCATGATACATGACACAGCCACTCATAAGAGTACTGTGGCACTTTACAGCTTGCCCTATACAGAGTGATACAAAGGGGCACCCCAAGTATATGGGCATATTACAGTGGCATACACAACATGGTAATGGATGCCTACATACAAGGATACCATTATGATGCATGAAATGGAATGTGGAGAAGCAGCGTCTTTGAAAATAAGGATGGGTAAGCCAGAAAACATATAGGTACACCAAAGGAAAATATATAGCAGTGTACTGGGGAGAGTGGGAATATTGTTTTTTGTGGGGATAGAAACCCTTTTTATCTTATATAGAAGGAAGAGTGATGAGGTAAGGTGGCAGTAAAATTTAGGGAGGAAATATAGATGAGTGTTTAGGACCAAACAGGCAAGCACATAACAGAAGAGGCAAATAGGGGTGGATATGAATACACTAGGGTGGGAAAACACAGACGAACAGAAAACCACTGAGGACAGACAAATGATAATGCTGAGAGTTGAATAATGATCAAGGTGTGGGTCTGTACACAGTAGGAAGGGAAAACATCGTACTGTTGATATGTTGGGTTTTGAGCAGCATAGAAGTTGCCACCTGATCCAGAGGGGACCAGTGATAACACACAACCAAAAGATGGCTCAGCATGGATGGTGGCATGGGCATGTTCTTTTTCTGGTTGCCTGATGGACTGGGCCACCCTGGTCTGTGTATCTGCTGTCTATGTAAGGAGATATTCCATGCAGTCAAGCATCCAACTCCCCCTCAGCCACAGACTGTTCTGTAGTTATGTCTGGGAGACTACAGACAACAGAGTTGGGCTGCCTTCTGGTCAAAGGTTATGCCACCCCCTCCGATTACTCTGCCTGTTCAGCCACTACTTCTTCCTCTGGATCTGTAGAGTAGAGACAGAGATACACAGAGAGCAAGAAGGAATGGGGATGGTGCCTAAGTATATTAGTCCAGTAACTCAAATGGGTATGTACCACAGAACGTCAGTAATGCCAACCTTACCTTGCTATGATTCTGAGCAGCCTCATGTAGCAGCTCACATTGTTTTCTTCCATTTTGCCAGTGCTAGAAAGTATAATGGCCACATTATTTAACTGTGATAGCTGGAGGAAAATGTAAGAGCATAATATATACCAAGTACTCCCCTACGCATACATCCTTACTCTGTTTCTCCATTAGCCTGCCAGATGTGTGCCACATATCTACAGGTAACCAGGTAAACAATTTTAAAAGTGTTATTAACCTAGTGAGAAAACAGTTAAAATTCTGGTACTCTGACACTGATATCCCATAAGTGATCTATAGATTATCCCACTGTACTTACTAGTCATTTCATAAACAGACAGGCCTGAAGAGATAAGGATGCATCTGCAGAAAACACAGACATCACTGTCCATTACCAACAAATTCACACATAGTAACTCATCATAGCACCCACTGTAGAAACAGAAGTGGCATACCACCAACAGACCTGCAATTATCAGGAGCGCATCTTTATAGGAAACTGACTACTCAAAAAAAATGTGCACAGTGAGAAATACAGTACAGTTTGGAGCATTGTTGTCTAACATCTGCTTCCCATTTATGAAGTTTATCAGAGTGATGGCATCACAGGTTATGGTGCAAATATCTGCACTGTTCTGCTGGCCTGAAACTGTCCATGATCTTGGACAAAAGATAATTCAGATCATACGAGGTGTAGGAATTGATAACACTGTACAATACTGGAATGACCTGGAAATAACTGGAGAAATTGGAATGAGACTGGAATGAGTGTCTTCATTTGTTAATTACCTTGTGTTGAACAGGTGCCAGTCTTACCATTATGGGCCAAATCTGTTAGGACCTTTAGAATAAAAGTCTGCATACACTGTAGTTTGGTTAAGAATGTTGTATTATGTACACTGGAGATAGTTGTCAACAATATCTGAATCAAATCCTAATGACCATAGCTTCTGCACTTATTATACTCTCCATAAATTCTGTACTCAGAAATATACCGTTTCCAGTAACAGTGCTATTAATTATGTCCATAGTTTCTGCACTTATATTCGGATAACTATGTCTGTAGGTTCTGTACTCATATTCTGATCTTCCTGAATAATATTCTGGACTGTTAGATATTTCACCTGACTTCTGTTCTCACTCTTGAGTGTCTTTATAAAACTTCTGAGGACTGCACTGTAATGACTTTCTGCATATCAGTCCAAACGAACCAAACTAACTGTGTCTGAAATATTTCCTAATAGTCTACATGCCTCTTTAACCTTGGTTTCCAAGCCTTCTATCATCCAAACAGGATGAAGTTTGTTTTCAATGAACTACGCATTCTGCTCTTATCAGTCATCTTGACTGAAGTTATTTTCACTGAATGAAAGTGCATTCACTGAAACTGTACACAAACTGTGAAGGCCTGCTTTAATATAGCTGCATTTCTAGACTTACGCATCAGCTTTCTTGGACAGCCTGTCAGAAGGCCCTTGTAGCTGCTACCTAAGCTGATTGTGACTGTGAAACATGCATGATGTTTGACTTTTTCATGCACCTGACTGGTGCTCTGTGCTCAGTAGGAGCAGGAGTAACCACTGCCACTTGACTGTACGACACATGACTGCACAGTTGCCTAATGTACGCATACTTACAAGTCACAGTTAAAGTTTACGTATGCTATATCACTTACATATGCATTGTGAACCAGATGCATTCTTTGACTATCCTGTGTGAAAGTGTAATTAGTTAATTCAGAGACGTTTGTGGTGAATAGGTTTGTTTGCCTATACACTGACAAATCCATTTATAAAACTGTGGAATCTGTGAGTGTTGCATCATTTTGCATGTTAACTCATTCATGGTATTGCATTAACTCAACTGGCTGAGACAGATCCATAGAAAGTTGTCTTATCCAACCTACTTAAAGCTATCTTTCTAAATCTCATGTAGTTACACCTGCTACATAAATGATGTAAGTGCCCCACTATGCTCAGTTGTGCATTATCACTATCAGTAATAATAAGAATGTATACATTTCAGAATCTTAGTTTGCAAAACTGTCTGCTATATGTATTATGTCATCTGTACATTGAAAGACACACATCACTTGTAGATCAGTGTGTGTGATATACCTTTAAGAAGCTTTCCAGTGAGTCATCATATGCATATAAATACTGAACATGTGCAAGTAAGAGTGCCATTGTGAGTGAGTAGCCAGAGTGTGAGCATGCAAGTATGTTAGATAGTTCATTTAAGTTTAATGTTCCTACTGTCTATGTGTTTGTATTCAATAAACTATTTAAATGAACACCCAAGCTTCAATGTCTTCTTAATGCACATAAGAAGAGAGACACAATGTCAGGATGAGATCCAGAGTTATAGCCATGATATTGGTTCAAGTTGGAGGAGTATAGATGAGTGGATCATCCCTACTGCTCAAACAACTCACAAAACAGGTCAGAAACAAATTCCAGGTACTAAAACTTGCTTGAATTATTTATTTTGTTATAAATATAAAACAAAGCACTCAGAATGCTCAAAACAAATTTCTTATTAAATGGAATGTCTGAAACTGTGACATATTGATAAAAAAATATTTGAAACAATATCCGAATCACATAAAATGTACAAAAAAGGGAAAACTACCGTATTTTTTCACTATGTGCTATTTTTAGTATTAGCTAAAGTTATTCAAAATATCCTGAGTGTGTAAAGTATTTGCCAGTGTGTGCAGTGTTGCAGTGCAGTTATTTTGCAAAGTAAAGTTATTTCAAAGAATATTTCACAAAGTAGTTATTTCAAGGCATTTTTTACAGAGTACAGTCTTTCGAAGAGTTTATTGTGCATTTGAATATTAATACAAGTACCTGGTGTGTGTGCATGTTTGTAGTGATTACAAAGGCCATTTTGCATTTTGTTTTACTATATTCTGTGGGCACAGCAGATGGATTTGACAGATCCGCACTGGTTGTGTTTGATAACAATATTGCAGAGAATTGGAGATTGTTTTGAGTAGGGATACGATATTTTCATACAGATTGCTTTTTCTGACAAAGTTGCATGTACAAAGGCATTTATTCTGCTTAATTTAGCTGGTTCAGAGGCCATTGAATGAGAACATTCATTTGTCTATGTACCTGCTGTGTTTTCAGGGGAGGGGGAAGATCACCATATTGTGGTACCGGCTAAAACAAGGGAAGACCGTGAATGCTTAAAATGTAAGTTTAGAGAAATGTGTAACTCCCAAATGAATGTTACAATGGAAAGGCACTTGTTTTACACAAAGGATCAAAAGCCTGGTGAAACTTTTGCAGCATATATAACTGACTTGAGAAACAAGGCTAAAACTGGCAGATTTGGTGATTTGAAAGATGAGTTGATAAAGGACAGGCTTGTCTGTGGTATTAATAATGACACAGTGAGAAAGATTTTGCTTCGAGACAGTGATTTGACATTAAATAAGGCTATTAAGATTTGTCAGATATACAAGCTTACAGGAAAAGCACACAAGTATGCTTACAAATGAGAAAAGCTGTGGAAGGCACAGTGACAAAGCTCACATTGATAGTATGCTGTACATGGTTATAAGAAACCGACCCAAGCACATGGCAGCTACTGCAGGTCCTGTAACGGTCCATGGGAAACCCTGAGTCATTCCAGCAAATTCCAGGGCATGCTCAGTGAAGCATAAGGGTGAGTCAGTAAAGTCAAAACATGTAACCCCACCCAGCTTCATAGTCAATTGTCATAGCTGTGGTGGAAATCATGAACCCAAAAGAGAAAAGTGCTTAGCTTTTGGTCAGCAGTATCATTCCTGCAATAAGTGGAACCATTAAAAACATTTTCTAAATCAAATAAGGCACATTCTTTTATTAAAAGAGGGCATTCCAAGAGACAAGTTGATCAATTAGAAAGTTGCGACCCTAATTTTGATGTGGATGGTGTGTCTGTGCTTGGTGAAACAGTCAATGCAGTAGCTTTGTGGGCAAACAACAAAAGCTTTTGTACTGTTTAGATTAATGTGAGTCCTGTAGAGCTCAAAGTAGATACTGGCTCAAAGTGCAATGTTATGTCAGCAGAAACGTTTGCTGGAGTAAAAGCTGAAGAACAGCTTGATTTGACAAAGTGTGTGAAGCTTGTTGCTTATGGTGGTGAAGAGATTCATACCTAAGGCTTAGTAGTGCTTTCATGTTACTCTGCTGAGAACAGCTATGACTTGCAATTTTTCATAGTCAAGAGACATGTGCAGTCATTATTAGGTTTCAGAGACACTTTGAAAATGGGACTGCATTCACTTAATAAAGAAGTTCACCTTGTAAGCCTGCTTGACATCATCTTAAATTTCACTCAAACTATTTTTTCTGAATATGCTGATATTTTTGCAGACAAACTAGGCAAACTACCAGTTGTGTACTCTATGGAGTTAGACCCAGAGGTCAGCCCAGTTGTCAGACCAGCATGGAAAGTTGCAGTAGCTATGCAGGGCAGAGTCAAAGCTGAGCTAGACAAAATGGTGCAGCTAGGATTAATTTGTCCAGTAGAAAAACCTGCTGAGTGGGTATCCTCCATGGTAGTACGTCATAAGAAAAGCTTAGACAATATCAGAATATGTATTGATCCAAGATATCTGAACAAAGCATTAAAAAGGCCTCATCATCAAAGAAGTTGCTGCCCTCATGCCAAATGCCACTGTTTTTTCTGTCTTAAATGCAAAGAGTTCATTTTGGCAAATTTTGCTTGACTAAAAATTGCTAACAACATTCAGTACTCCTTTTGGAAGATACAGATTTCTGAGAATGCCATTTAGAATCAGTTCTGCCAGTGAAGTCTTTCAGCGTGCAATGGAGCAATTTTTTTCTGGCTATCCTTGTGCTATTATAGTAGATAACATTCTAGTAGGAGGCAATACTGAAGTCGAACATGATATAAACCTCAAGAAAGTTCTGGAAAGAGCAAATGAAGTGAATCTTAAGCTGAATCCACAGAAGTCCAAATTCAGACTATAAGAAGTTACTTATGTTGGTCATTTGTTTACTAGTTCAGGTTTACGAACAGATCCTTCCAAGCAAACAGCGATTCTCGAGATGCCAGCACCAGACAATGTCCAAATCCTACAATGTTTTCTTGGCATGGTCAAGTATCTAGGCAAATTCATTCCAGATTTAAG
>NC_056746.1:702706202-702933702 GCF_019279795.1 Protopterus annectens | reverse complement strand
ATGTGTATTGTGGCCATCTGTGTTAATTTCCTGTCTCAGCTTTAAAGGAGCCTACAGTCAGGTGACCAGATGAGGTCATTCTGCCATCCCTCTTAGAAATTATATTTTACATTTTAAAAAGAGATATCTCAGAGTGTTGAGTATTCTGTTTGGGAAGCCGGACTAGAAAGACCCTTACCAACACCATCTTGCCTTGTGGTAGTAAGTAACTTAACTAGGGAGCAGTACTTCTTTTAAATTCAGTCAGGATTACAGTGAAGCTTAGTTTAAATATTGTTTTTCTTTATTTGTCTGAGTCTGTCCATCATTTTTTTTCAATATTCCCTGTTATCTGAATTCTGTGGTTTACTGTAAATATATATTCAACATTTTCATGTTCTTGTAATATTTACTCTGATGTTGTTAATCTTTTTTCCATTCATCACTGATGGTTTTGGTTCCAAGCTCTCAAAACCAATTTGGCCTTTTATCCAAGCTTGCACCAGCCAAAATAAAACTCTCAAGCTAAGTCTATACCCAGAATGCCCTTCTCCCTGTTACCTCAGATCTTGTTTGCCGCATAGCCGTAAAGCCGCTTTTCAGCAGAGCTCTCAGCTAAGTGAAACTTTTTTGTTATTTTGTGTGACAAATTTTGGATATTTTCATATTTTATTAAGCGATTAGTTTTTCTAGTGTCTTTTCTTCTGTCTGACCTTGTTTTTTTCTCTCTACCTATAGTTACCATTGGTACACTTTCAAATACTATTGTCTGTACGGCCTTCCTACCTTACCCTTGTGGTATTTCTTCAATGCCATAGTTGGTATTGTTTAACCTATTAGCTGTCTTTTATTCAGGTATTTCCTTTCTTTTCTGCATCATATCAGTGTATTGTTATATTTGTGACTTTTTTCTATGGAGTTGAATTTGATTACAGTTGGATTATACAGGTGGTCTGTGGCATTTTTTCTCTCTCAAGATGTTGGATAAGAAGGGTACTTCAGGTTTTAAGCATTGTACTTCATGTAAGGGCAAGCTACCTAACAGTGATTTTCATGATGATTGTGTATACTGTTTGGGATTGTCCCACCTTTTGGTACAACCTCCATGCGACATTTGTCAGAGTTTCAGTCAAAGCACTTTTAATGAGCACACAAATAAACTCATACTGAAAGGGTTACTCAAGTCTCCCTTCTCAGAGGCCATTTCTGTGATGGAGGTCTCAACCCTCTCCTTCTAAGGACAAAAGGAGATCCCACCCTGTTCCTTCTTCACCATTGGGTGATCAGCACAAGCCTGGGAAATCAAAGGTCCCAAAGTTATCTTCAGAGAATAAATCAGCCCCCTCGGTTCCATCTTCTTCAAAACCATCGATACCGGCACCCGTTTTGGCACTAGTCCTACCTCCAGCACCGATCATAAACCTTACTATGCCTATTTTGACTTCTGCATCTGTGTCCACTTCCGCTCAGGGGACACCTTAGATTACTTCATTAGTTTCCATTTTGGAACCGACTGTTTCAGCTCTAATTGTCACTTCGGCACCGAGCGTTGTACCGACCTCACTGAATTTGACCCCTTTACATCTAGTCTCAAAACTAGAGACTTCGGTGCCGGAAGACTTTGCACCATGGACCCAATACACCCCTCCTTAGATCCATTTCTGGTCCAAGCGCATAGCCCCTTTATTGAACGTCCTGACTCCCCATCTGGAGTATCTACTAGCTCCACCAGGAGTCTTTCTGAACACAACATGGTGCATCTTGCAGACCAGCTGTTGTTAACCAGGGAGATTCCCTCACTTTTTAAGACTCATCCACCTGCAAGACATGGGTTGCCTTATCCATGAACTCCATCTTACACTCCTTTTTCGATCATCTCGGTTCCGAATCCTTCTGCTCCGACATCTTTCTTGGAACCCATCACCTTCGTGCCTATGGTGCATCTTACACCAGCTCTGGGTTTATCTCTTTGGTCTTTGGTTTCCACTGAACTGGTCCTTCCTCAATCTGGGAATTGGGAGACAGATGCGTCAGCCCGGGGTATGGAGCCACCTCTCTCCTCAATTCCATCCTCGGTGCCTATAGCCATGTCCACGCCAAACCTGTTTAAGGCTCCATCTGTGGGGTCAGGTTCATCAGAGTGGGGTGTGTCCCCGGTCCTGAGGTTGTCTTTCTTGATTCTGGGCTCCCATCTCTCTTTGGGATGGCCTGCCTTCTGCACGATGGAGCAGGATCTTGCTTCTGGCAGCACTCCTTCGATGTCAGAACCCCATCTTTCACCCCCTGAGCTACAGCTGTCACAGACCACCTCCCCAGGACACCGGGCAGAGAAGCCACAGGATGCCCCTGTTCAGGGTATCCACTCTTCCGAGTCCTCCTCAGAGACCCCCCACTGAGGAGCCCCCTCGAAAGAAGATGTACAAGAGGAAGCACATGGACTCAGCCAAGGAGTCCTTAATGGAAGACATGGATTACGATGATGGTGAAGGGTCCCCATGGTCACCTCCTGATGATGTGTCCTTCAGAGACATCCTGGAAATGTTAAAGCAGAGAGGTGACTGGAAGACCTCCAACCCTTCACCTGAGGAGTCTGTGTTCCTGCAGGCTTTTCACGCCCAGCCTTCTACCTCTTGGGTGACCCCCACCTGCTGCTGAGCTCATCCAGCTCATCGTGCAGTGTGCTTGGAAGAACCCTGATTCCACTGAGGTGATCCTTCGGAGACCAGACAAAATTCTTTCCCCTCCCGAGTAGAACCCGCATTGGTACAAATGGTTACCAGTTGATGCTATGGTGGTTGCAGCAGCCACGAAAAAGGACTTGGCTGAGGAAAGTCCTTCTGACCATCTGCCTAACTGGGAGTCCCAGTTAGTGGACAGACTTGGGAAGCATGTTTTTGCATCAGGGACCTTTGCCATACAGTCCCTGAATTATTTGGCACATTTTACAAGGCTCCAGAGGGACTTGATCTATGAACTCTCTGGGATACTCGCAGGACAGTTGTCTGATGAGGTCAAAGACAAAGTGCCTTGCCGCTCGCAACCATAGAATCAATATCCAGCTCATTCATGAGGTTGCTGTCACATACAACCAAAGGGGTGGCTAGAGCAGTAGGTTCAGGCATTGTTATGAGGCGTCATGCTTGGATGCGCATTTCTGACCTCATGGACTCTTCAAGTCTTCCTTTCTGAATCCTCCCATTGAAGCTTCATCCCTTTTTGGCTCCAAAGTGAAGGACACGCTAGCCAGGTGTGAGCAAGATGGAAAGACCCTGTCTGCCATAGGCCTATGGTTTTCCAACCCTCAACGTACCTTCTCCAGGAATCAGAGGGGTGGAAAGATGTGGTATAAGAAATCTCAGGGTCCCTTCTGTGCCACACGTGGTGATGATACTCCCAGAGACAGAGGGGCTAACAATTCCGAAAGATGCCACTATAGAGGTAGAGGGGGTCCTCATAATCAGGGCTCCAGGGATTCCTTCTCTGGACAGCCTTATCAGTGCTCCTGAGGAGCAACCCAATTGCTTACCTCTGGAAGCAGTTGGTGGTCATTTCTCTCTGCACCAAGCTGCCTAATAATCCATCACCACTGATCATTGGGTGCAGAGCATTATCACCAGAGGTTATACCATTTTCCTTTCTTGTCAGATGAATTTCCCAAGAAAACTTTCCGACGTTCCACCCAGTCAAAGGGAAGAAGCAGCTTCAGAAATTATAAAGCTGTCTTAAAAAAGACTCGTCCAACGAGTCCCACCAGACCAGCGCAGATCCGGATTTTACTCGAGATTCTTTTTGGTGCCAAAAAAGACAGGGGAGTGGAGTCTCATTTTGGATCTCAGCAGCTTAAACAAGTCTGTCACCAAAACCAAATTCTGGATGGTCATGGTTCAGTCCATTCTCTCCTTTTTAAGAGAAGGCGATTGGATGTCCTCTATAGATCTCTGGGATGTATATTACCACATCAAGATGGACAAATGCTCTAGGAGTCTGCTTCACTTCCAGCTAGGAGCCAGTCATTATCAATTCCGTGTCCTGCCATTCAGTCTCTGTACAGCCCCCAGAGTGTTCACAAAATACATGGCAGTGGTAACAGCTCACTTGAGACTAAAAGGATTCCAGGTGTTTCCATATCTGGACGACTGGCTCCTTACTGCCTGCACCGAGCATCTTCTGGTAAGAACACTAGATTATACTCTATCTCTGGCAAAATTGTTGGGAATAACGATACACTGGGAGAAATCAAACCTTGTCCCTACATAACAAATAGAGTTCATTGGAGCAGTGTTCAGTACTCAGTCCTGTCTAGTATCACTCCCAATTCACAGACTACATCGAGTGAGGCTTCAACTCTGGGTGACACTCTCACAAACAACAGTTTCTGCAAGGAAAGTTATTCAGGCCCTAGGTTCTATGGCATCGTTAATCCCATTAGTGCCTATAGCAAAGCTACACATGCAGATTTTGCAATGGCTCCCTCTGTGTCAGTGGTTCCCAAACTATCACCCCCTCAGTTACCAGATTCAAGTAACCAACTCCTACAAACAGGACCTACTTTGGTGGATGAGGCCAGACATAGAACTTTGGAGTCGTCCATTTCAATCTCCTCAGCCCACAGCCATTGTGACCACAGATGCTTTCCTGATCGGATGGAGGGAGCATTTCCATGGAAAGACTGTCCAAGGCACATGGTCCACCTCAGAGGCCCACCTGCATATCAATGTTCTGGAACTGAGAGCTGTGCTGTCAGTTTTGCAGGCCTTCCATTCTGCTCTCCCTTCTGGGACAATTGCAATTCAATCAGGCAATATGTCAGTGGTCTGGTATATCAACAAGCAAGGAGGAACCAAGTCCTATCCTCTATGTTGAGAAGCCGCAATGCATATCCCGGGGAGCTCCAATGTGATTGCGGATAAGCTGAGCAGATGCATCCTTATGCCTCATGAGTGGTCCCTCTACCCCCGAGGTGGCATCAGCAAACTACAGCCACTGGGGCCATCCCTGCTGCAATCTTTTCACCTCCCCTTCAAACATCAAGTGCAACAGCTATTTCACCCTACTACCCCCGGAAGATTGTCCCACAGGACTTCTTTACACTTATCCTCCCATCCCTCTGATCCCACAATTTCTAAAGAAAGCTCTTTGATTGAGATGCAAGGTGATCCTCATAGCCCTATTCTGGCCTCGACAAGTTTGGTCCCCCTTCCTTTGGCCCCACCTAGTATACCCGCTGTGGATTCTGGACCCTCTTTCAGATCTGATTACTCACCCCCAAGGGTTGAGTCACCCAAATGTGTCCAGTCTCAAGCTGACAGCTTGGTTTCTTCACTTCCACTAGTAGCCAGCAAGCTAATCTCTCCTCACCTGTTCGAGACATCATTCCGGCCTCTCATAAACCATCCACCAGAAGACTTCTTCTTCTTTCAGCTTTTTCCCAGTTAGGAGTCACCACAGTGGATCACCTGTCTGCTCATGATTGGCAGTGAAGTTTTATGGTGTTGAGCTGCCAGCCCGGTGCCCAACCTTCCACAGAAGGCACACACATGCATGCACTCAAACCCAGGTCCAATTTAGAGTGTCCAATCCACCTACAACATGTCTTTGGGATGTGGGAGGAAACCGGACCACCCAGAGGAAACCCACATGACCACAGGGAGGACATGCAGACTCTGCACAGGAGGCACCCCAGCCGAGAATCGAACCAGAGGGCCTCTTGCTGTGAGGTGGCAATCCCAACTGCTGCACCATCACGGCCACCCAAACCATCCACCAGAAGAAGACTATACCAGGATAAATGGAAAAGATTCTGCATCTGGCCCAAGGATAACATGCTAGACCTGTATTCAGCTCTGCTTACTGCAGTGCTTCAATACATGGCTAGGTTTTTTGATAATGGAGCCTCTGTATCTATGGTACGAGTACGTCTAGCTGCATTTTCCAATTTTCACAATGGTATAGATGGTACACCTCTTATCTCTCTCTATGCATTTTCAAGGCTTTCCTCAAAGGGACTTCTTATATCAGGCCTGCTGTCAGACAGCCTGTGGAACCATGGAACCTCACTCTAGTCCTACAGTCATTGACTCAGAAACCTTTTAAACCTGCTGCAAAGTGTGACCTAAAGGTTTTGTATTGGAAATCCTTGTTCTTTGTAGCCATCACTTCTGCCAGAAAAGTCTTGGAGCTGCAGGCATTGTGTATCAAGAGGCCCTATCTGTTTTTTCATAAAGACAGAGTATCACTTCAGACGAATCCATCCTTTCTCCTCAAAGTTGTTTCTAAATTCTTCATAAACCAGACCATTGAGCTACCAGTATTCTTTCTGAATTTTTCCAATAGAGGAAAGTACTGCCTTCACTCTTTAGACGTACATAGACAATTGAGATTTTATCTAGAGAGGACCAAACCTATCCATAAATCTAAATAGCTTTTTATCTCCTGTTCTGGCGCCAGAATGGGAGAGACTGTTTTCAAGGTTACTTTATCAAAATGGCTAAGGGACTGCATACATTTCATCTATTCCCTCAGGAATGAACCTATGCCAAAAGTTAAAGCTCACTCCACTAGATGTATGGCAACATCTGCAAGTTTTCATTCCAGGGCTTCCATGGATGACTTCTGTGCAGCAGCTACTTGGGCTAAGCCTCATAGCTTTATCAATCACTACAAATTGGACATGGTCTCCAGAAGGAGAGCTGCCTTTGGCTCAATGGTACTCAGGAATGTTCTTCCATAAGGGCTGCCCATGGACCTCAAGGTAGCTTGGGATTCTGTCCCATCAGTGATGAATGGAAAGAAGATTAACAACATCAGATAAAGAAGTTATGTCTTGCAATAACATTTCATCTGTATTGTTCATCTTCTTTCATTCATCACTCCCCACCATCCTTCCCCCTCCAAAGGCTCCTGAGGGATGCTTTTGGTCTAAGTGGTGCCCTAGGGTAGTTGCGCAGAAGTGGCCTTGGCTTTACTTCCTTTTCTCTAGCAAACTCGATCTGAGGTAACAGGGAGAAGGGCATTCTGAGTAGAGACTTAGCTCAAGAGTCATTTTGTCTTGCACGAGCTTGGTAAAAAGGCCGACTCGGTTCCGAGGGCTTGGAACTGAACCCATCAGTGCTGAATGAAAGAAGATGAACAACACAGATGGAACATTATGGTTAGATATAACTTCTTTTTATTAAATATATTTAAACTTATATTCTGACAGGTCCTTGTAGAAAGTATCTAACCTTTGAGAGTATTTATTTGCTGACACTGTGTGGGCCACTTCAGAAGGCCTAGCCATTTTGTTGAATTACTACCATTTGTATTAGTATTACTAGTACACAGTATAACTGGAAACCCTTTGTTAAGGGCCTTAGAGTAGCTGATGGTGGAGTGTCTGGTGCCAATGATAACTACCTTATAATCTGGGAAGAAGGAGGCATAGCTAATAAATCTGTGCCAGCCTTTCCCAGGTGTGTGTGTGTGTCTGTGTGTGTGTGTGTGTGTGTGTGTGTGTGTGTGTGTGTGTGTGTGTGTGTGTGTGTGTGTGTGTGTGTGTGTGTGTGTGTGTGTGTGTGTGTGTGTGTGTGTGTGTGTGTGTGTGTGTGTGTGTGTGTGTGTGTGTGTGTGTGTGTGTCTGTAAATTAAATCTATCAGTATGTGTGTGTCAGCTGCTTGGGGGAGGTACATGAAGCACCGGGTTTACAGAGATGGTGCTGGAAGACTTGGCTTGGACACTCATCTGAGGATCTAACCCTAAAGCTCTACCAGTGGGAAGTCTTATTGGTGACCTGGAGGAGACAGATATAGAGGCACCAGACCCCAAGCTTAGTTTGTTCCCTGTGTGCTGTTATACGAAACTATACTTGATGCAGAGAAGTCTGCATCTGGAAGTACTAAGTGTATCCATTTCTAATCCAAGTGTACATCCCTCTCCAGTGTCAGCAGTGAGGATTTGGGCTCCTTGATTACTATCCCATTGTAGAGATGACACATATTGGTGGCCATCACAATGTCTGCGTGTGTGTTTATCTATATCTATATCTATCTATACATTTGTATATATATATATATATATATATATATATATAGAGACATATATATATAGATATATAGATATATATATATATATATATATATATATGTATATATATATATATATATATATATATATATGTATATGTATAGAGAGAGAGAGAGAGAGAACTATACAGAAAGTGTCTGGGCGTATATGTACCATGTGCAGTACCAGTATCTTTCCATAAAATGTTCTGGCCTTTATACTGCTTTATAGGTTTGCTTCCAGTGATTCTATAGCTAGCCTCTTAATCACTGTCGTATTTATAGAGTGTATAGCTATCATCTCCTGTTTTTACAGGTGTCATCATACCCACAGGACATGATGGTAGGTAGAAGCTGGATAACTTCAAATTTGCCAAAAAATAAATTTTGTTGCTGCAGGTACTTACTATGTGTAATGGGGAAAGTGGATGATGATCGGCCTCTGTGTCAGTAGATTTGGCACTCACTGGCCTGTGCCATCACTGCCATGTGTGGGTATAACTGCACACCACCAACGTCATAGACATGTCAAAACATGGTTAGGCATGCAAAGATGAAGGCATGGCCAATAGTGACTGAGTTCACCAGTAACTACCACATTGATGGACACAGTTGAGTTTCTGTTGTCCATGAATGGAAAATAGGTACAGATGGCAATATCTGGAGGTGAATATAGTGGTGTTGCAATAGCTCATCTTCTGCAGGTCTCAATAGGAGGTATACCAAGTTAGGATTACATATAACAGATGACAGTATATCAGTAACATATAGAGTATAAGCTGAACACAATGCGCTGCAGTTTATCATCTTAGGAATATCAGGGGTACTGTCAAAACAGGATAACAGGAAGGATATATTTGTGTTATACATTAGATTTACATGAACACCTTTGGCATGCATGACACATCACATGTCTACCCTGTATACTTTTTTTCACTGTGGTCTTTCTGTGTTGTATATTCACAAGGCAGAGTGGTGCTGTGGTAACACATGCAAAGGCTGGCCTGGAAAAACTGCTGATGTTGGCAACTGTTCAGGTGCAAAGAATGTTGCTGAAAAGTTATACCAGAGTTAAAGTCAGACAACATAGTGACATTGTCTCTCTCTCTCTGTCCTGGGTGGTCATGCACTGTCTGTACATGCAGCTACATCTACAGTGAAACCTAAGATTATATATTCAGAGAACGACACACGCAATTGAACCTCAGGTTGCATGTTCAGAGCACTCACTTTTCTCAAAGTGGGAGAGTAAGCTTGTGGCTGTTACCATCAGCTGTGGCCATCCTATGTTAGCCACAGCAGATGAGCATATTGTGCCTGGCACCATCTCTGACCTCTGACTTGTGGCCAGCACTTAGGATGAATCAGCAGATATGACGAGTGTCATTTAAGAGCAATCTGCTTTTTCACAGTCAGCATGGAGGTGACTGATGTGCTGTTTGTCACCTAGCTCTATCATCAGCAACTTCATGAGGAAATTGAGTCTAGAGACATAATTATCACTGGTCTCCTGAGGTATGTGGTGGCACACCTCATCCTCATCATCATCATCATTACTTTTTCATGTAGGGGATTTCAATTGCCACCATCATTACCCATATGGGTAATGTTGTCCATGGTCAAAGTAGGACACATACCTGGGGTGGTCACTTGTAAGGGCCCTAACATGATGCATTCTCTGAACCAGAGAATTTACACTGGGGGCATGTCCCACATTTAAAAGTTCCCTTTCCCTATTACTGTATGTTAGAGAGGTAGGAATACCCACCTCCAGACAATTTTTCTTAGTCTTACCTCTTCTAAAAGCTACATGTGGCGCATCTCCTCTTTTCTCAATAATCATGTCAAAACTTGCCAAATTGTCCAATTTTTGTTGAGTATCACCTCCCAGTCAGACGCTGTCCGGTTTGATTCTCAGCTAGAGCGTCTTCTGCGTGGAGACATGCGTGAATGGGTGTACCTTTGTTGAAGGTTGTGCGTCAGGGCTGGTAACTTGGCACGTAAAAATCAGCTACCAATCATTAGCGGACCGGAGTTCCGCTGTGGCGACCCCTAACTGGGAAAAGCCGAAAGACGCAACATTGCCCTGATACCAAGGAAATCAACTGAAAATATCATAGTAAAGGAATCCAAGTATATAGAATTGTCTTTCACTCTGGTATTGAACCCCGTGTAAATTCATTTTGGAAAGTGAACGAATAAAGTTTCACAGCTGTTTTACTCAAACTTCTTCCAGTGTTCATGCAATTCAACTGGCATTGTGCATGTTGCAAAATAACAGCAATGTTTAAGTTTTCATGTGAGTAAAACAGAAAGGAAGTTTAAGGAACGTATTTATGAACCAATATGATATTAGGCATAAACACTTTAATACATAAAAACTTAAATACATTAGTAAATATCCCGCAGAGAAGTTTCTTTTTTATGGTTTAAACAGAATTGAGAGAAGCTCACAGGGAGGCCCTTGGAGTGAATAGCACAGAGAGAATTAATTTGGCAGATTAGGCTGAATGCTTATAATCATCCAGGGCTCAACCAAAATGCTTCTATTTCTAGTGTTTTAAAACTTAGGTCATATTTAATTTGATTATTCTAAAAATACAATATTTTATCGATAAACAAATTTACTTTGCTGTACATATTTGCCACTTTGTATATTCGTATATAAAAACATTGTATATTTACTGTCTTTTTAAATCTTACAAAAAAAAAGTATTGAGTGTGTGAACCATCTGATTCGTTAATGAAATTTTAAAACCTTTGTGCTCACTTTGTAGTTAACTGTGATGAAGTCATGTTACGTATAGATGAAAGCACTCAATGTTTTAATGTTTTATTAAACTTCTCATGCTTACTTGCGATCCAGCTTATTGAATTTTTGTGGCCTTGTCAATTACATCTTAAATACTCAAGAGGTACCATAACTCTGAAATTATACAATGACTGCCCATTAATATTTGAAAATGAGCACTCTGATTGGCCAGACCAACCAGCGTGCCCATTGTAAATCCCAGAATATACCAACGGAAAAGGGTCCGGTCACCTGGACTTCTTTCCATTCATATATTCCATAAGTTTTATCTCTTTTTTTAACAAAAAGTAAAAAAAATCTGTAGTCCGGACTCCAGACATACCAGAGAAGCAGCAAAGAGGAAATACAAAGAAAATCAGGTGCATTATTTAAAACTAAATGCACGTACCTGATTTTCATTGCAATTCCTCCATTCTGTCTCTCTCTCCTACCCCAAAATCAGACAAAACTTTTTTTTAATAAAAAAACAAAAGAAAGAAAACAAAAACGGAGCAACAGAGACTTTCTTTTCTCCATTGCTTCCTTTCCAAAGCATTGATGTACTGGGTATGCGTGGAAACACAAGTTCCATATGCAAGCGCATTACATAAAAACAAGGCTGCAGGATACCACCAGCCACAGAAGGACAGTATGGCACCGTTATACAAAGACATTATTTAAGAAGAGTAAGTATTTTTTTTCTTAAATAATATCATTGTATAATAGCAATAACCAACTCCGTGGTTGTGGTATATTGAAATGTACCCATGGTTGGCTTTATTTAATCACTCAGGCTTCACCCTCATGATTAAACCACACCATCTGTGGGTAAATCTTCAATATACCACACCACATCGTCGGTTATTGCTTAATTAGAATATGTATTCCATTCTAGTGTTTCTAATCTTGCAATTCTAAAACTCACAGTTATGATCCTTGAAATTCCAACAGAAACTCAAGCTTTTACTGCACTAACTATACCTACTTTCTGATTTTCCCTTCCAAAGAACCAAATGTTCATGCAAAATGTGATGTATATTTACTGCCATAGGTTCATAGATTCATAGGCACTTACCAGGCCATTGATTTGTGAGGATCTGAAGAAGGGTCTATATTATAACAACTAATGATCAGATGATCAAACGTTGTCATATTGACCCCTAAATCTCAAATACTCAAAACAGCAAACAACCAGAACAGCGATTTTTTTTCCCAGGGAAAAAATTGCTGTTCCCAAAAAAAAAAAAACATTAAATTAAGTGGGAGGCTTCACACCCCACACACCCCCATGTGGGGGGGCTGTGCCTCCCACACACCCCTACTTAAATATACCAACTCCGAGATCGCACTACAGTGGAGGAAACAGCACAACCCAGACGAACGGCCCAACGATTTATTTCCCTGGGAAAAAAATCGCTGTTCCGGGCATTCGCTATTTTTCCGGCTCAGCACTTTGTGTTCGAACTAACAGTGTTCGATCATCTGATCGTTTGCTGAACTATAGTAGATTCCTTAAGTTGCCTAGCCTTACATTCCGATAGTAGATTTTAGCCTTATATTTTGTATACAAATTAACTAGAGATAGTTGGAACATGGATTTGTTGAGACATTTACATGTCTCCCCCTATTACTGAGGGACAGAGGTGTTAAACTGTGTGTGAATTTGTGGTTACCCATCTATTCATCCAAATTACATTTGAATAGAGTATGAGAAGAACTTTGCTTTATGTGGACTAGAAGACAGTTCCATAGAAGCTGTATTCTCTGTTATACAAATCCATCCCCCCAACTTGTTCTTATTTTGAAAATGAGATTTAGATCCCCTGATTGGATGTTTATGATACCATTAGAATTGTGAATGTGCAATAGGTCTGACAGAATAGGGTCTATTGAGGATCTGTAAATGAGGCAGAGATTGCCCCTCAGTTATCTGTAAGACATTGAGAATAGGAACAAGGCTTTAAGATTGTCTGAATTACATTTATTATTTGGGCCCCTGATTTTTTTTTTTTTGTAGTGAGAAAGTATTGTGGTTTTTCCAGTTGTAACACGTGTTAAAACAGGTACGCAGTAAAAGTGGCATTATACTTAATAATTGGCCTAATAAGTGCTGAGTACAATGGAACAATTACATCTGTGGATCTGGATACAAAACTTTTAGATATAAGCTGTACAATGAAAAAGGACTTCCTTATAACAGTGGCTATGCAGTGATCACTGGACAGGTCATTGTTGGCATATGTTCCCAGATCCCAAGCTAGAGTGCCAGTTTGCATGGATGCATTGTTAATATGATACTTAGAAGGTGAGTCATGGGTATACACTTCTTGGCATTTAGCTTTAGACCATGGTTTTAACTCAAGCTATTTGTTTGAGGAAGTTCCTCTGAGGAGTTTATGATGGCTGTAAGTTTGCAGTCATCTACAGACGTGATAAGCCACAAACACTTAACATTAGCCTCAACCTATGAGAAATAAATGCAAAAGAGGAGTGGCCCTAGGGTACACTCCTAATGATGGGTCTTTTGGAGGAGGTATTATTGCTCATTTTAACTTCCTGGGTTTTATTTGTGAGACAGTTTGCTATCCAGTGAGTTGCATAGGGATTGATATTTAGCAAAGAGAGATTATCTATGATACTTGAGTGTGACATGGTGTTGAATGCCTTTGCAAGGTCTGGACATGTGGTGTGCACTCTTTATTTTCATCTATTGCTTCAGTATCTTTTACAAAGAGGTCAAACAGGTTAAGTAGGCAGGATCTGCCCTTGACTAATCAAAACTATGTTGCACTAAGAGTCTGTATCTTACCTATACCTTCATATAGTAATCCCATATCGATTATTTCCATACTCTCACAGATGAAGCTGGCGGACTTACGGGTCTGTAATTAGCTGACAATTGAAGCCAAGGAATAACTGTTGCTGTCTTCCATTCATTCTGCATGAAGCCTACTGTGTTTTTGATGTTGAATAACTTCTGTATAGGATAAGATAACTCCCTGTTTCAGACTGACCAGTAGGTAGCCTGGTATGTTATCTGGCACCATAGATGTAGTGTTCGTGGACTTAGATATTGCCAAAAGTGAGCTACCTTGCTACTCTGCTGAAAGAGATATTGGATTTCAACAAGTAAAATCAGAAAAGAAACCCATGGAAATACCACACTCAAGGAAAAACTGTCATCATATAGAAGTTATGACTTTTCACTCCCACATGAGACTGCAGAGTGGACTCGGCTGCATATCTCATGCATCACCTGATCTGCTGTTTTAATATTTTTCTTAGATATTTGTTCAGGGACTATGTGTTAACCAAAGACATTTTGCTTTTCATTAGAAATTGTGTAGGTAGAAAAAAAATATTTGAAATGTGTTCCTTCTAATGACAATGTTTCTAGTAATGCAACTTCTTCCGCTATCATGTAATTGATTGGGAAATTTACAAACTCTCCAAGTTGGGTTTCATTTCTGTAACAGTTTTGTTATTTAACATCATAACCTTTTGCTGTTTCCATTTGTGTAAGGCAGAGTAGCCATCAGTTTATTTGTGCATGTCACTTGAGGAGTTCAGTTTAGTTATGCACACAGCACAGAAAGGCCTAGATATAGGTTGCCATGGATTCCTATGATCAGTGGTGACCAAAGGCCCTACTAGCTGACTTCTAAAGACAAATCAACAAGTGTATTTGTTGGGGGGGGAGTTCAATCCCCCCTCCACCCCTCTATATCTGCTAATTATACACTAACTCAAGATCACACAATCCCAAGGGAAAGAGAATATTCCCCTACCCAAGAAAGGTCACACTCATGCATATGTTGACCACCTATTTGTTCCTACCAAATCAGCATAGTGATCTGACCACTTATTATACACCTGTATATATAATTAATAATAATAATAATAATAATAATAATAATAATAATGATGATGATGTCTACTGTTACAAAACGCAGCACTGGAAATAATGTACAGTAATATCTGAAACTACAGTAGAAGCTGTGGTGGTGCAGTGGTAGCATTGTCGCCTCACAGCAAGAGGTTCTCCTGTTCGATTCTCAGCTGGAGTGCCTTCTGTGTGGAGTCTGCATGTCCTCCCTGTGGTCGAGTAGCGTTCAAAAGACATGCGTGAATGGGTGTGCCTTCATTGAAAGTTGGAAATTGAACTGGCACCGTAAAAATCTACTGACAATCATTAGCGGACAGGAGTTCCGCTGTAGCAACCCCTAACTGGGAAAAGCCGAAAGAAAAACAACAATGTCTGAAACTACAGTGACTAGCTCAGTGGAAGTCTCTGTGTGCTGTGGACATTTTCAAAAACATTTGAAATCCAGAGTTCAGCTAGAATATCAGCTTTAAAGTGATAAATGAGTAGACTGGGAGAGGCTGGAAATTTTGAAGGATGACTTATCAAGAGTCAGAGCTTTTGAGGAGGAGAAGAGAATGATATGGGATTTATTGGCATTGAGGGAAAGATGGTTATTAAGCATCCAATTTTCTGTCATTGTGAAGGCCAATTGGGTTTTGGCTTGAAGCTCGGGAAGGCTAGGGGCAGAGCAGATAACAGTGGAGTCGTCTGCATAATGTACTATTTGAGACTGAGGAATTGAAGAGTGGAGATCATTGATAAAGATATTAAAGAGCAGTGGCCCGAGAATAGAGCCTTGAGGGACACCGGTAGGGGTAGGTAAGAATTCTGAGGTACCAGTCTTCCATTTCACAGCTTGGGATCTATCTGAGAGATAACTTTTGAACAAAGAAAGGGAGTTGTGGGAGAGATTGAGGTTAGAAAGGTGGTTGAGAAGGAGTGTGTGGGATATTGTGTCGAATGCCTTGGAAAGGTCAAGTAGAACAGTGGAGACAATATTTCCAGAATCACGGGCATAGTTGATAATGTCTAGGAAGGAAAGGAGAGCAGTTATGCTACTGTGGCCAGGCTAAAACCCATGTTGAGTAGGAGAGAGGAGATGGTTATTGAGGAGGTGAGGCATGAGTTGCTGGTGGATACATTTTCAAGGACTTTTGAAATAGGGGAAAGAATGGCTATTGGGCGAAAGTTAGAAATGTTATTATTTTGCCTCCTTTATGGAGGGGCAGAATGTGGGCAGCTCGCCAAAGTTTGGGAACATAAGATTCTTGGATGGATCTATTGATGAGAATGCTGATAGGTATGGCGATCCCGTCTGCTGCAAGCTTGAGAAAGAGTGATGGGATGTTATCGGGGGCATTGGAGCATGGTTTGAGTTTGGAAAGAAGTTGTTTGATACTGGTGGTAGATATGGGTTGTAGAATAAAGGTGGGAGGGTGGTTACGAGAGCTGGAGTGAGGGATGGAAGGTGAAGAAGGCTTTGGGCTTGGGATGGGGGAGGAATTGGAGAAGGATTTAGTCAGTTCTGCTATGGAGCTGGTAAAAAAGGAGTTGAAGAGTGTTGCAATTTCTGTGTCAGTCTTACTGTTGTCTGGACAGGGATTGGATTTAGTACCTGGGTGCAAGAGGGAATTGATGGAATTCCAGAACTTTTTGGGATTATTTGTGAGAGTAGACTGAAGTTTGTTGCAGTATGATTTTTTATCTTTTATAATAAGTTTTTTTGCAAGATTGCGGAGTTGCTTATATTGAAGTAAAGAAGCTGTGTTTTTATTTTTATTGTATTGTTTCCAAATTTTGTCCCTTTGTAACATTATCGTTTTAGTGTCCTTAGTTAGCCAAGGGCAGAGTTGAACTTTATTCGTTTTGTTCGAGGAGGGGCTTGGGAGTTTAGGATTTTAAGGAAGGTAGTATTAAAGACTTCTAGGGCTTCATCTAGGGGAAGAGTGTTTAGTGATTCCCAGTTTGTTAGTTTAAGGGTTTCAGAGAATACTGAAGGGTTAAAATTAGTTAGGTTACGGGAGGCATATTGATGTTGGTGTGGGAGCTGTTGGGTATTTCGGTTAGTAAAGGCTGGGAGATGGTCACTTATTGAGTCTGGTAAGGTACCAGAGTTGGAGATATTGTTAGGGTGGCTGACTAGAATCCAGTCCAGGGTGGACCCTGGAGGGTTAGTTTTGTTAGGTCTGGTAATGTTGTTTATTAATTGAGTAAAATTATAAAGATTGATAGACTGAGAGGGAGTATTATTATTAATTGTATTCCAATCAATATTGACATCACCTAGAATGTATGTCTCCTGTTTGATATTGTTTGTTGCCCAACAGAGAATATTCTCAAGGGTGGAGGTGTTGTCTCCAGGAGGGATATAGATGGTTATTACACAGATACTTTTGAAGTTGTTTATTTTGAGGATTCCTATGATTAGTTCAGCATTATTAAATTTAGGGATGGGAGTTTGGTATGGGCTGAGATTTAGCAGGCAATTGTAGACCAAGGCTACACCACCTCCTTTTTTGTTTTGGCGATCAGACCTAAGAGCTTGGAAACCAGGTGGTAAAATCTCAGAGTTAGTAGTTTGGGGTTTTAGCCAGGTTTCTGTTACTGCTACTATGTCAGGTGTAGTAAGATTTAGCCAGGCATGGAAGTTTGTTATTTTGTTATTAATACTCTGGGTATTGATGGTAATGAATTTAAGGTATTTATGGCTGTGTCTATTTGTGGAGGTAGTGGGAGAGGGATTATTAGTAGGTGTTGGCCCAGGGTTGGGATGGATATCTCCTGCAAGAGCAAGCCAAGAGAAAGGATAGAGTAGATGAAACTTAGAATAGAGAGATAAAGTAAGAGGGAGATGTAGTTTAACTTTGAAAGAGGAAGATTTTAAGTAGACTGTGTGGAGTTACAGTTATCTGTAAGACATTGAGAATAGGAACAAGGCTTTAAGATTGTCTGAATTACATTTATTATTTGGGCCCCTGATTTTTTTTTTTTTGTAGTGAGAAAGTATTGTGGTTTTTCCAGTTGTAACACGTGTTAAAACAGGTACGCAGTAAAAGTGGCATTATACTTAATAATTGGCCTAATAAGTGCTGAGTACAATGGAACAATTACATCTGTGGATCTGGATACAAAACTTTTAGATATAAGCTGTACAATGAAAAAGGACTTCCTTATAACAGTGGCTATGCAGTGATCACTGGACAGGTCATTGTTGGCATATGTTCCCAGATCCCAAGCTAGAGTGCCAGTTTGCATGGATGCATTGTTAATATGATACTTAGAAGGTGAGTCATGGGTATACACTTCTTGGCATTTAGCTTTAGACCATGGTTTTAACTCAAGCTATTTGTTTGAGGAAGTTCCTCTGAGGAGTTTATGATGGCTGTAAGTTTGCAGTCATCTACAGACGTGATAAGCCACAAACACTTAACATTAGCCTCAACCTATGAGAAATAAATGCAAAGAGGAGTGGCCCTAGGGTACACTCCTAATGATGGGTCTTTTGGAGGAGGTATTATTGCTCATTTTAACTTCCTGGGTTTTATTTGTGAGACAGTTTGCTATCCAGTGAGTTGCATAGGGATTGATATTTAGCAAAGAGAGATTATCTATGATACTTGAGTGTGACATGGTGTTGAATGCCTTTGCAAGGTCTGGACATGTGGTGTGCACTCTTTATTTTCATCTATTGCTTCAGTATCTTTTACAAAGAGGTCAAACAGGTTAAGTAGGCAGGATCTGCCCTTGACTAATCAAAACTATGTTGCACTAAGAGTCTGTATCTTACCTATACCTTCATATAGTAATCCCATATCGATTATTTCCATACTCTCACAGATGAAGCTGGCCGGACTTACGGGTCTGTAATTAGCTGGGACAATTGAAGCCCAAGGGAATAACTGTTGCTGTCTTCCATTCATTCTGCATGAAGCCTACTGTGTTTTTGATGTTGAATAACTTCTGTATAGGATAAGATAACTCCCTGTTTCAGACTGACCAGTAGGTAGCCTGGTATGTTATCTGGCACCATAGATGTAGTGTTCGTGGACTTAGATATTGCCAAAAGTGAGCTACCTTGTTACTCTGCTGAAAGAGATCTTGGATTTCAACAAGTAAAATCAGAAAAGAAACCCATGGAAATACCACACTCAAGGAAAAACTGTCATCATATAGAAGTTATGACTTTTCACTCCCACATGAGACTGCAGAGTGGACTCGGCTGCATATCTCATGCATCACCTGATCTGCTGTTTTAATATTTTTCTTAGATATTTGTTCAGGGACTATGTGTTAACCAAAGACATTTTTCTTTTCATTAGAAATTGTGTAGGTAGAAAAAAAATATTTGAAATGTGTTCCTTCTAATGACAATGTTTCTAGTAATGCAACTTCTTCCGCTATCATGTAATTGATTGGGAAATTTGCAAACTCTCCAAGTTGGGTTTCATTTCTGTAACAGTTTTGTTATTTAACATCATAACCTTTTGCTGTTTCCATTTGTGTAAGGCAGAGTAGCCATCAGTTTATTTGTGCATGTCACTTGAGGAGTTCAGTTTAGTTATGCACACAGCACAGAAAGGCCTAGATTTAGGTTGCCATGGATTCCTATGATCAGTGGTGACCAAAGGCCCTACTAGCTGACTTCTAAAGACAAATCAACAAGTGTATTTGTTGGGGGGGGGAGTTCAATCCCCCCTCCACCCCTCTATATCTGCTAATTATACACTAACTCAAGATCACACAATCCCAAGGGAAAGAGAATATTCCCCTACCCAAGAAAGGTCACACTCATGCATATGTTGACCACCTATTTGTCCCTACCAAATCAGCATAGTGATCTGACCACTTATTATACACCTGTATATATAATTAATAATAATAATAATAATAATAATAATAATAATAATAATGATGATGATGTCTACTGTTACAAAACGCAGCACTGGAAATAATGTACAGTAATATCTGAAACTACAGTAGAAGCTGTGGTGGTGCAGTGGTAGCATTGTCGCCTCACAGCAAGAGGTTCTCCTGTTCGATTCTCAGCTGGAGTGCCTTCTGTGTGGAGTCTGCATGTCCTCCCTGTGGTCGAGTAGCGTTCAAAAGACATGCGTGAATGGGTGTGCCTTCATTGAAAGTTGGAAATTGAACTGGCACCGTAAAAATCTACTGACAATCATTAGCGGACAGGAGTTCCGCTGTAGCAACCCCTAACTGGGAAAAGCCGAAAGAAAAACAACAATGTCTGAAACTACAGTGACTAGCTCAGTGGAAGTCTCTGTGTGCTGTGGACATTTTCAAAAACATTTGAAATCCAGAGTTCAGCTAGAATATCAGCTTTAAAGTGATAAATGAGTAGAATAATTTTACATAAACTAATACCTGCTATAAACAGGAAATACAGTCCAGTGTAATAATCTAGCTGAAGTAATGAATAATTAACCATGTAGTGGATCAGTAAATAAGTTCTGTGATCATTTCTTCTGAATTTGAATTGAGTGTTCCATGTGGCAAGTCCAAAGTATTGGGGTAGTGGTAGAATTTGCTGAATGAAAAGTACCAGTAACAAACACTTTACTCCAGAATTCAGTTGGTCAAAGGCATTTGTTAAATAGTTAAGTAAAAAGTGGGAACAGACAGTTCCTACGTGCTTCTACCATCAATATACTAATTTTCCAGAGTGATAGATGCATAAGACCAGGGCCATACTCCTCCTCTAAATATAGGATATGAGGCCATCATGACTCATTCAGCTCAGACCATTTTTAAGGTGACCAAACTTCTCCCCTTTACCCATAATCCCATTCACAGAAGGACTCTCCTGCAGATCTCTGTAGACCCATGCAAAGGTGGGACAAACAAGCAGAAACCCCATGAAAGAAACATGACTCTCTGAAAGAACCTCCTGACCAAACAAAAGAGGCTTGGAAAGAAAGATGGTCATAGAGGAAGATGGACATGGCCATATACATGTATTTATATGATAAACACATAACTTTCTCATGCAACAAGAACAGTCCATCTTCCTTTACCCATCTGACAGAATTTCATGCTTTGTCAGTGAGTGGATCTTAAAAAGACATACATCTAAAAGTAACATATTCAAGGGTAAGTTGAAGTGGAGATCATTTGATATTAAAAGGTCTTATAAAGAAATTGAGGGACATGCCTGAACCCCACAATCATTGTTAATATATTTATGATAAGAGAAGATTTGTCCATAAGTACTATAAAGAATTTCCTTCAGAGATCAAATTCATATCAAAGAAGTTGAACAAGGCTGGAACACTGCCCAATTGATAAGCAGGTAAGGAAGAGTCCTATGAGGTAGAGAGAGACGAATCATTGCAAGGTAATGGGTTGGAATGGCCAAGTTAAATATGTCTCCCTGCTGAACACCTGAAGAGTACATAAGCTGAAAGACTGGGTGGTGTAAAGGGTGAAGTCCAGTCAAGACAGGCATATGTCATTAACAACTAAGACATGTAATTATAGTTCTGGAAACATACCTTAAGTTTCACATATTAAGATAAAGTAGTTTTCTGGCAGTGTTGCAAAACCTATTCATGCTAACAGGGATGGAGTCTGACAGGAGATGAAAAGTGACATTTAGATACAGATAGTTGTAGCCATGGAAATCAGCAAAGCTTAATATTATTTTGGCAGATCCAGTCAAATGCTATGAATTGCACAAGACAATCTGGAGAATAAGAGTCTAATTCTTTTAAGAGACCAGGGGAAAATGAAAACAAAACCTCCACTGTTGAAAAGATTATCGGTATGTGGTTATAACTGTCATTTTTAAACTTTGTAGTGTAGCTGCATGTCACTTTTAATCCATCATTTTGTGTTGTTTAGTAAAAGCGATTATTAGATAAAGGATATAAAGAAGCCATAGGGCATTTTAAGCGAGGGAGAGAGAAAGAGAGAGTAAGGGAGGAAACTGAAGGATTTGAAATGTTTTATTAACATTGTATTTATCTATTGTGTTGGGTCAAAGGCAGCGCAGGCTGTGTATGTAGCAGCCACGATATTAGTAAGCTAAAGGTATACACATACATACCTCTGCCTCCACAGGAATTGATGTAAGAGATAAACTGTGCAGAGGCCTGCACCGAACCTAAGGAAAACTTGTTAAGTGAATTACAGACAATGCAGATTTGAGAATTTTTAAATTAATTAAAGGAACTGCAGGAGATGAGTAACTAAAGAAAAACAACAAGAGTTCTTGAATCAAAATAAGAGAAGTCAAGGGTAATTAGTAAGGTAATCTAGTCAGGTTCAACAGCAGTGACTGACTTGACCCAACGTGAGAAGGTGAAGGGTGGTGATCCTCTAACAAGCAGCATTACTATAACATAGACTATTTTAATAGGTAAAGGGAAATCCTGTCCATAAAATAAATTAAGTTGAAAAGGATAGCCCTGAAAGACACAATATCCTGAGGGAAAGAATCTTTGTGGTGATCAACCTGTTTACAAGAAATGGAAAAAAATGAAAGCAGGGCTATTCAATATTGAACCTACAAGAAAAGGCTATACAAGGCCTAAAGGGCTGTCATAGTCAATGTTGGTGTGAATGGCTTGAGATGTACCTCTCTGGACTATATGAAGGGAGACATGATTGAGCTCACTGAATATGTGTCCCAGACAGGTATGTCCCTAGCCTTAAGCAGTATGCTACCATCACCAAGAATGATGTCTCTAATACAAACAGTAAATGATTGACTTTAACAACTGGCTTAGCTTCTGGTGTCATTCCAAGGAGATTCAGTATCTGACAGCCAGGGAAGAGATGATTGACAGACCATGATGCTTTGCCTCCTCCATTGTGTCTTTTTTAGGCAAAGTCATGAGAACAAAATTACCAACACAAAAATTCTTCTAAACAAAATTTAAAGGTCATGCTGCTAAACGCTAAGAGTCTCAGCACAAAACTGCCCTCATTGCATGCATTACTTGCCCTGGAGGATGCTGACATTAGTGCAGTCACTGAAACCTGGTTCAAAGCTGTGGAGAGCACCCCAGCCTTACCAGGTTACTCATCCTACTATACTTTTAGACCCCAAACAGAGGGCTACAAAGCCAAAATAGGAGGAGTTTCAATATTTATCAAAGACATACACACCTCCAGGCAGGTCAAACAGTATAATGTACAGGAGACACTCCAAGTGCACTTAACTGTTGACAAAACATCTATACAAATCATAGCTAGCTACAGACCCCCAACCATGACTCAGGACGCCCAGTCCACCTATCTGGACTTACTTGAATCCATCAGGATTCAACCCTCTATCCTGATCTTGGGTAACTTTAACTACCCAACCATAGAGTGGAAGACCTATTCTAGTCCAAACATGAACGCCCAGAGATTCCTCGACTTCATCAATGCCAATGAATTGGAACAGCTGGTCAACACCCCTATGAGAGGTGAAAATATCCTGGACCTGGTCCTAAACAACATGAGTAGCCATTGTAGCACCCCTACAGTGTCATCATCCTTGGTATGATCTGACCATAAAGTGATCACTTTTGAAGTCACCATATCCCCTGCCCCCCCACCCCTTGCCAGGGTCAGACAAAATAAATTTTCCATAGCTGACTACAATCTCCTCAGAGCAGGTATAAGCAGCTACACAGCCACCATCCCTTCAGTTGGAACTAGCACTAATGTCCAAGTCTGCACCAAAAAACTATATGAGCACCTACATAGTTGTATCGACTCAGCAATACCTGACAGGACTAAATCAGCTTCCTCAAGGAAAAGTAAACCTGTCTGGTTCACAGCAGCAATAAACAAACTCTGTAATAAAAGGAAAATATTGCTGTCCAGGACCAAGAAGGAGCAGGTGCCAAGTTAGAAACAATCTCTCCTTTGTCTGAAGAAGCAAATAAGGTCACTGGTGAAATCCTCTAAGGCTAAATTCAAGTCCAAATTGGCCACATCCACTAAGGACAGTCACAATGCCTTCTTCACATATGTCCGCAATCTCAATGGTAACACCAAAATCTGCTCTGAACCAGTGGTCAAGAACACTACTTACACAAATGCCACAGATATTGCCAACCTGCTGGCAGACAGGTTAATTGAAAACTTCACCTCCCTGTCCCCCAAACAGTAAACCGGAATATCCCCAGCACCTGACCCCTTCCCCTCATCACCAGGGAACAGGTCTTTAATGCCTTCTCAAAGGCAAAAAATACAGTCTCCATGGGGCCTGATAACTCCCTGGCTGTATCCTACATGAACTCAGGCATGACCTCTCAGCTCCATTAGGCACCCTATTCAACCAAAGCCTGAGCACTGGCTTTATCCCAGCTCACTGGATAACAGCCACTGTCATCGCTCTACACAAAGATGGAGCATCCACTGACCCAGGCAGTTATAGACTCATCAGCCTAACTATCCTGATCTGCAAGGCTATGGAATGCATTATCATAGACCTTATAAACAAGGACATTGGCAACCTCCAGTCGCTTGACACCACATAGTTTGGTTTTGTAAAAGGGAGATCATGCCTGTTAAACTTAGTTGACTTCTTTGAAGCAGTCACCAAAGCCATGCTAGAGGGGAAAACGGTGCACACTGCCTACCTTGACCTAGCCAAAGTCTTCGACACTATTCCCCACTCAAGCATAATAGATAAACTCTCCTAGCTAGGCATCAACCTGTATGGTACCATATGGGTAGCTAACTGGCTCACTGATAGAACTCACTCAGTCAAAATAGGGGAAGCCACCTCTAGCAGTAGACCTATAATGAACAGTGTACCCCAAGGATCGGTCTTGGGGACTCTATTGTTTGGGATATACTTTTCTGAGGTGCAAGCCAAAACCAGTGGTCTGTGGCTGATGAAGTTTGCAGATGACTGCAAGTTGGGCACTGTCTTAAATTCCCCTAGTGATGTGAACATCCTCCAAGAGGGCTTTACCCAAACTAATGACTGGTGCCAGAAGCATGGTCTCAAACTGAATACCAAGAAATGCATCATTATCCTCTTTGGGGAAAATGGCATTCCCATTAATTATCACATTAATAACAACATACTAAGCATGCAATCAGTTGTGAGGGACCTGGGCACCAAGGTTGATAGTAACCTGACTTTTGACCACCACATTGCCTCCATTGTATGGAAGGCTTTTTACATGACCCATCTCATAAATAAGGGTATTTCATCCAGGAACAAGGAGGTCATAACATCCCTCTACTCCTCCCTTATCAGACTAATTATTGAGTAGTGCCCCCTTTGGCATGTACCTTGCCAAGCACATGCAGCAGCTGGAGATAGGCTAAAAGCCCTGCCCTTCTACTCAGTTTCATACAGACTTCTCTGAGGTGAGCTGTGTCTGGCATACAAGGCCATCTCAGACCCAGCCTTGATGGAGTTGCTGCATATCCGTAAGTCAAACTCCACTTGCACAACCCATATGCAAGGCCTTAACCTGGTCTGTGAGATTAATACAACTTGTTGGCAGGATAGATTTGTGTCCCAAAGACTCCCCCATCTGTGGAATAGACTCCCTTTCCACGTCAAGCAGAGTACCTCTCCAGCCCGCTTTAAGAGGAACCTGGACGACTGGATGGGAAACAGAAAATTCACCCCTGGGAATCCCACCTATGTCCCTGCTGGACAGGGGAAACAGGTGCTGACTTGGAGGGGACAAGGACAAAATTCTTGACTAGGCTTATACAACCCTCCAGGCCAATAGGCTAGTATTATCCTATGAACCTATGAACAAGGGCTGAGGTGTTTAGTGCCTCAGAACCCAAGAAAGGAAAAGAAGAAGAAACATACTGCCTCTCTAACTATTCAGTAGTAAGGGGGATAGGAAATAACAGCATAATGAAACTGAAATCTTTTGCTAAGAGCAGAATTCATATTTGACCAGTGCTCCAGGTACAGCTGTTATTGTCACTACTGGGGTTAAGCAAAATAACCCATACAAGAACCAAGGAATCATGGTGAAAGAAAAACACTTGGTAAAGTTAAAAGTCCATCAGAAATTCTAGCCACTGGTAGACACTAGATGTAGTAGAGCCATACTATATAAAGAGGTTTTCCCAAAGCTGAAGGCCAAAACAAACAAAAGCAAATACACAAACAATCAAACAAACAAACAAGCAACAGTTACTAGCATTCTAACATTGTGAAGGCAGTATAAACATGTATTTAAGATTGCAGTATCACCTATCTAATATCAGTCAAGGCTCTGTACTGGGCATCTGATGTTCACACCCCTTTGCAGTATGCACTGAAGCAGAAGGGTTCTTCTCCCTGCCCTGGCCTGATAATGGATCGATTGAGGGTTAATTGAACAAACAGAGCAAAGGGTGTCTGTATCTGATTGTAGTAGATCATTTGCTGGAGCCCCTGTAGACAATTCTTATGAAGATCCGCTGAGAAACAGTAAAGGATCTCCAAAATGTATGCATGAAAGTACAGAACAAAATAAATAAAAACATACATACATACATACATACATAGATAACTAAATAAATATATAATCTCATGACCTCACCTTGAGTATGAATTATTAATTTCAAAGTGGGCAAGCCCAAAAGCCCATAAAGGAAGTGGGCAAAACAAGGCCTCAAGGAACATAAGCCAGTTCCCACTTATATGAAGGATAGTCCAGTATACAGAAATCACATTCCCTATAATATATTGTTAGGGAACCTTGGATTATAAGCTCCGAGTAGAGGGGGAGAAATATAGAAAAATGTAGGCGTGGTCTGTTGAAGTAGTATCATGCAATCAAACAAAGTGGGCTAAATGTAAGCAGGAGTTGAACTATCAATCTGCCCTCAATATGTATACCCATGGGCAACAGAGGTAGAAGGGTAGTCTAGAGGAGAAATTCACTAAGCACGGTTGCCAGAGATCAGTGTTGAACAGAGCTCTAACAACTCCATATAGGAACTTAACTTTTGCTAACAGATAAGTCACAGTGATTTCTGATATGAGTTGAAGTCAAAGACTATATCCTGTGCTATCTTACAAGTCTGTAGATTGTGGGAACAAAAATGCAGAAAATCCCAAAGACGGAACAGTGCCATGTTGAACTCAATGTGGTGGTGGAAATCACTATATGTATCTCGAACCATTGCCTTAGTTGGGTTGGTCAAAATGCAATCAGCATCAACCTCCTTTTTCCCTTTTTGTACCTGAGGTCACATGAGCACTGACCATCACTTAGAGCCAATGTTCATACCAACAGACATGACAAATATAAGTATATATGCAAATACTTCCCAAATGCCTCCACTAAATATTGAACAGAAGGAAGAAAGCAAAATATATAATTTTGAATAGAGAGTTAGTACTGGAAATACCTCCCACTTTCTTTCTGTAAATGAAAGAGGATGTAATCCTCTGGATAAACTATGATAGATAATTCTGTCACAGATTCCAGAATTTATTTATTTGTTTATTTATTTATTAACTGGGTTGGAGGACATGTTTATGGACCCTTTTCCACCATGACCGAGACCTTGCATCAAACAAGTAACGCATTTAAATATAACAATCATTATAATAGTCAAGCTTTCACTGTACAAAGCTATATTATTAGAACATTTAACAAACACAAAATAGCAAGTGTGATTATAAAAGTGTTTAGAGATGCAAAAATCAAACAAGTAGTAGAACTTACTACATTATTAATAGAAAAAAATTAGCATAACTTGGGTGTGAGACTATCCTTAGAAGGAATGTAAGAGGAAACACATTTGAAACAAATAGAAAGGTAAGTTGCATAAGAAAGCAAATCCATATATTTAATCACAATTAGTTTCTATTAACACAATAAGTGCAGTTTATTTACCATTTAAGATTACTCTTTAAAGTGCAAATATGTGAGCTTAAGCTACTTTCCCCCCAAAAAACAGTACTCTATTTGGGTCACTTACAGTTCAATTTGGTTTTAATGTCTCTCAGAAACCAAACAATCCATTAGATCCTTTTTTCGATGCTGCAGGCTATTAGCTGCCTATATCCTCCAAGTATATCCATAAGGTTGAACCCATGTAAATCCAGAGGTAAGTTGGCACACTACAAGCAAATCCAAAGCTTCTTTTGGTTGTAGTAACACCCAGGAGTCTCCACTCTTGGAGATGGATTCCAAAGCCTATTTGGGGACAGCACAGCATGTGAAGGAAGACTTCAGCACACCCGCTATGGACGTGATTTAAGAAGACATGCTGAAAGCAGTCCGAGTACTTAGTGGAAGATAATTACAGATTCACATAATTCCTGTTTGATTCCAAAACATATCGTGCACATGCAACACAAACTGCAATGCTGACTCTGTTTCCAAAATCCTCAAGTGTATGCCATACAGCCTCACAAGGAACTGTAGCTGCTATGACAGATTATGTCATATTCCTTAAGAATATCACAATAAAAAAGGAAAAATGCAACCTGCAGTGAATTAACCACAGCACTCTGCAGTAATACAAGCCATGAATGAAGATTTGACTGTGCACCCTAGAAGGCAGTCAGCTGGAGTGAGAGAAAGGCTGCAACTAAACCAGTTATCTGACCAACAAATAATTGACAGGTATCACTTAAACAGACAGCTGGTGCAGGCTGTCTGCAACATGTGTAACCCACACTTGGCTATGCAGACCCTGAAAGTAAACCCCATCCCCTTTTAAACCAAAGTGTGTCTTAACCTGAGTGTACTTGCATCATGGATATTCTCAAGGCACATGAGGGATGCTGTAAGAGTGTCACAGACAGCGCTGGTGGTACTCTGGCAAAATTCCTGGCAGTAATGGGCAGCAATGCGGATGACTACATACATTTTACATCCACCAGCATGGCATAAAAAACTGTAATGCACCAGTTCTATAACATAACAAACTTCCCCCATGCACTCAGTGCAATAGATTGCACACACATGCCTATCAAGACCCCAGTACATCTGAAGCAGACCAATACATAAACAGAAAGGGCTGGCCATCCCTGAACTGTGTGTGCAACAGATGGTAGCATAACCAGCATCATGGCAACACACCCTGGAAGTGTCCATGACTGCCACATGGAGGGAAAGTGGTCTGAGGGCTACATTCCAGCAAGGTGGCATAATAGCCTTACCGCTCCAATTCAAGTGGGACTTGGACAATTGGATGGGAAACTGGAAATATATCCCTGGTTTGCCACCTATGTATCTGATGCAAACAGGTAACCTGTAAATGGTTTATCTCCCAGGCCCATGCTTACACTTATCAAGGGTATCACAACTTGTCAGAGATTTGGGATGCATGGCTAGGCTTAAAACCACCCTTGTGGTCATTATTCTAGTAAACACCAATGAACCTATGAACCTAAGTATGTGCATGGTGGATTATACACATTGATGCCTGATGGACAATATTCTCCTGAGAGGGGGGCATGCTTCTCCTATGTGGCTATTGGATAAGCACAGCCAGGACACACAGAACCCTGCTTGTACTATGGCACTGTTGTAATACTGTAGAGGCCAAGGATTCTACTGACTGTGCTGCATATAGCATACTTTCATTCTGTGCAGTCAATTACGCCATCATCTCACCATGTCTGCTGTCCTTCATGCAGCACACCCAGCTGGTGTATAACACAATCTGTGACATGGGAAGAGCATGGATGTCAGAGCCATGACATTTCTGGGAATGTTCATTTACCTGTAGGAGTAGGCAGATACCCCCTGAAACCTGCCCATGCACACCAGCTGCACAAATATGTCTACTGCAACTGCCAGTATCAATGTGTTGTGGGGAACTGTCAACATCAGCAGCAGCATCAATATGGGTCTGTCGTTCACAGTCCTCATCCTGTTCACCATCCGATGTAACCTCACTGTCAGAATGGCTGGACAAATTTCCCAGCACATCTGAGGCTACAGCCACATACATATGACTGTCACCAACTTGGCTGGACTGTATCTCCATGCCACTGTCCTGTGTGTTAGGGGGCATGCTACCATACTGAGAAACAATCAGATCCCACATCATGATCACTGGATTGGCTAATGGAGGGTACAGATAGTTAATGTGCTAAAAGAAGAAACAAATGATACAGGGCTTATGCCACATGCTGTATGTAATTAAAGACAAATGGCACATATATCTCACCACAGTGTTACGGATAATACTGACTTACCATTAGATCTTGTCTGTGTATGAGTCACGGTATCTTCATAACAGGGAGTTCACAGTTAGTTTGCATATCCAACATACATGACTTATGTGATGAATACCAACATAACACACACCTGACAAGTCCTCATGGGAAGATGACGTGGTAGAAGAGAGATGAATTTCAACTATTGTAGGAAAACAGTCAGCATTATTAATCATATCACTGCCAACATGAACCATTACAACAGCTTTAAAACATACAGTAGGTATTAAATAGACATAACATTTGTTTGTGCTCTTTATGATGATGATGATGATGATGATGATGATGATGCAGTCTGTCCTATGAATGGGTAGAAGGACAAAGCATTAATGTAGGACAAAACAGGAGTAAAAGCAATGACATGTATCTATGATATGTAATAGCATACCACTGACAGACCCCGGCTGTTGTGCATTTGTATTTTGGCCTGTGGATCCTGCAGTGATAAAGTAAAGAGAAAGACAACACAGTCATGTATGTAGGCAACAGAATACTGACAGCATGACACAGATGACCAGTAACAGGGGCTGCAGATACTCATGTGGCAGGTATTGCACCTGTTTGCCAGATGTCCCTGTGCAGAAAAACAGTGACATTAATGTCATGCATCACAGGTCTCTACACATTGCTGCAAACTATGAACCTGTTGTAATATACCATGTCTACCTGTACTTGCACTTGCATAGACTGGGCCTCGATTAGATGTACCTGTAGTGCACAATATTAGTAAAATATCAATATTGCAGTAAACAGCAGTTCCATGACATGAGGCTGAGGCAATAACAGGTAGTGCTCACAGTAACACAATATGGAGACACCCATCTGCCATTCCCTGGTGTTGTTCAGAAATTGATGAATTTGTGAACATTAATACAGACAATATTACACATATTGGTTGCACTGTTCTGTCTTTACTGCATTTGTTTGACTACATATAATTACACTTATGCTCATAATCATCACTCTATGTGGATCTGTGTGCATGATTCATTTCCACTGCTGTAAATCCAGAATGACAATATATGAATATGCATGCAAGAGCAATATGTTGTGAATTACTCCATAGTCATACATGTCATGCAAAGTAAGACATATATGCTTGCCCTGGCAATTCTGCTTCTATCAAAGCCCCTGAAATGCATCCTTCCCCACTTGCCATATTCAGGGAGGCAAGAAATCTTGCAATCTCATTTGGGAAGTCATTGGTGGGCTACCACCAGTGAATGGCATCCCTCGACCTCTCATACTGTCATAACCTATTGGCTGCATGGAGGATCATATCAGACTAGCATTAGAAACAGTACTCATAGGATCTACTGTGACCCCCAACTGCATTAATCATGTTGGGGATGTCAGCCCACACTTCATTCCTCCATACTGCATTCCCTGTCTGTACAAGTATTATCCATTCATGTTGTCACAGAGTATCCATTATAGTGTCATTTTCATGTGGGGGAAATACTGTCACCCCTAGGTCTGTTTTCCATCCGAAAGACAGTGATATGCACATGTTCATATTTATGTTATGCAGATGATTAAGTGGAAAGCTTATGTCATTTTAAACAGTATGCATTCCTGTGCAGTGCAAAAAAACTATGAAACACTCACTGTGACATATGGTAATGTGACATATAAAAACTTACACAGTGCCAGTATACATAATAGTTATAAAATTTACACAACTTGTGGTATCTCAGAGGCTGTCTGTGAGATTCAAACCTCCTTACACTACATATCCATTGAATGGATGTCCAAACACAACAGCGTAATTCTACAGGAGCCACAGCCTGCGCACAATTCACATTAACATACTACACAAACATAAGTGTACAACAGAAATGTGTGTTGTTGTAGCTATAATGCAATTGCAGTGTAAACAGATAAGTATTCAAAAACAGTCTGTCTTATGACATGTTATACATGGTGACCTCAAATCAACACAATCATTACTGAGCAGCAAATGTCATCCACTTCAGTACAGAGTATGTGTAAATTATCAATTGAACAACTCATGGAAGGATCAGAAAACCTCAGGATCCACAAGCAGGCCAAATATAGTACAGATCCTTTTTGTATTGACCCAGTAGTTATAAGACTTATATTATGAACCATCAATGAATAATATCCATAAGAGCAAACGGAATGCATATACATACACATACTGTCAGAATCTGTAGGTTTCCATACATACACCACAGATTATATGGAGTCACCCACAAGATAAACTGGTAATCTGTAAGTCCATATTTATGTACTGTTCACCTTTGCTATGTAAATTGGTTTATACAACTGCATATGGAAAATTAATACATGTATTTAATGCAGATGGCAACATCTGTATGCATACAGGTAAATCAAACTGTACTCCAGTAAGTTACAAGCATTTGTCTTAATGGCCACATTTTCAGTAAAATAATCAAAATAGATACATTTGAGAATAATTAATGTTAACAGAGGTAATATTCACCAAAACAGAAATGCTAGCAGGTGCCAATTTACCTTATCAGCTAATGATGGCTCAGGTATAACTGAAAGTAAGTGTACTTAATGTGCATCCATCTTTTAAGTGCCATCCAGGTTTTGGAATCCTGTTAATGCACATCCATGTAATTTCTTGAAATGTTGTGCATTAATCAATATATTGACATAACAGGAAGGTGTTCCGTGGAAGTACCCAACGATGCCATGGGTAGCACGTGCCTGTTATTTTCCAATGATCTGATAAGATGACATAAGCGCCACTTTTAAATATTGATTTTGATATATTTACAGATCAGACCATTGATTCCTCCAAACTGAGTGGGACCTTAGTGAACATTTTCCAATTTTGCTACATTTTCCACTGGAGTATCAATGTTATTGAGAGGACTACTTCCAGGAAGCTTCTCTGTACCCTGTCACGCAATTGGTCTGAGGATGAGTCTACCCAAATGCTGATGGTGTATGGTGGATTGAAGCATTGTATGAAAGCCAGGCAAAGGAACTTCACGATGACTGACATTTGAAACTGGATTGTGAGGGAACATCAACAACATACAGTGATCTACTGTACTGGAGTGCAGGTTCACCATCTCTATGATGACCTGCATTGGAGGGATGCAGAGGAGCTTCATCAGAGGGTCACCAAGGTGCAGAGACAGTTGGTACCCAAAGTAAGTGTCACAATCCTATGCATACATGAACACTGCTATATAATTTAGAGATATAGCTGTGTCACAAATATATCAGCCACATCACTTTTGTAACCATTAAGTAGTCATTCTGACAATTAGCTTATCTAGATAATTGAGAACACATGGTAACTGCTCTCCATACAACTAAGAGTTATATTCCCATGTAAATTTTTTTACTAATGTTTAGAATATGCATAAATCTGTTTTCCAACATATAAAGACACCAGTTCAAACATCCACTACAATCATATATCACTGAAGCCTATACCTAGGCCACTGATGACTACTCATTCTGTTGTTATCCATTATAATACAAAAGTAACACCTACTCTTTGTGCATATGTGTGAATAGTAACTCATAAGGGTTGGGAGGGTGGCCTAATGGTTAAAGTGTTTGCCTTACAAACACAAGGTGCAGGGTTTGAGTCTCACAAGGGATAATTGACTAGGCTTGAAATGGCTCGCAAGGGCAGTTAGCTTAGTATGAACCTATAAATAACATTTTTACTTCATTCCACTTAATAAAGTCAACATTCTTACTACAGTTTCATTTGTTTAAGCCAAGAGTAATGCCTGTCTGACTGATTACACATAGGTTTTCAGTTATGTGTTGACAGCTGTTATTTCTTTAGATTATAATGGCCAATAATGTCTTAAGTTTACATATTCATCTATCTGCAGGAATACAGATAAACACGTGCAGTACATGTTTGCTGCAAAGAAGTACATGCTGCTTGTTAGCTTGACCTATAAAGAAACTGACTAGCATGCTTGATTTTTGACATGCTGTGGGTTCAAATCAGCATAGGAGAAACATTTCATTATTTTGTTATCATGTTATTTCACATATCTTCCAGTATTATTTCTAAATACATGCTTATTGATATTAACGTTTATCTTGTGCATGGCTATGAATAACTCAGTTATATGTCAAATTCCTACAAATATCTTCAGAATCTGTAATGATCTGCTAATAGTATCTTTAAGTGCAGGGTTATGTGTAAAGATTCCAAAAGACTGTTACATGTCTGACAAACAGTTTTGTGTAATATAATATTATTTACAAAAGTGGTATCAAGTGTTGTTTTACCCTTGATCTCTACATTCACTTCAGCAACAACATCTTAGCCTTTGAGGCAGTCAGATGGTCAGATTTACATTTGAAATACAGATCAAGTTGATACAGTGATGCATGCATTTGATTTGTGATGTGTATTTTGCTGAGGAATTTCTGTAAATGTAGTCCTCCCACATATCTTACTGTGTCCCCTGATGCACAGCACCTTTTATGTGTCTGTTAACAGAAGCTGTGTGATACATGACACTGTTCCATTGTCTGAGGGATGAAGGTTTTCCATTGCTGTTACTAGTTGTGACCACAGTGCAGACATGAATTCTTTCTTGCAAATGATTTACCTATGTGCCCAGCACGTTACTTTTTCTGAAATCCTAGGCCATCATCCATATCAGTAGAACTTCCCTGCACATTCATAACTCCAAGTCTTTTCACTGTATTCACAACACATGCTTTCAGGCAAAATGGAATAGCTAAGCAGGTACTTTTCAGGGTTTGAAAGTGAACATACATTAGAGCTGCAAGTTTGAATGTTATATCCTCTAAACTGTGTCAAGATAGAAAAGTCTGTGTGTGTATAATGTGGCAAAATGTATATAATGATTTTAAAATAAAATTATTTAGAACCTGATATGAGCAATGTATATCTCTGTTATTTGAGGAGTACACCATTTATAGTTGTTCTTTTCTTTTTTTAGGTGATGTAGACAGAACTTGAAATTGTGTTCTATGCCTTGAATAGATACACAGGCTTGAAGGGTAGTGAAGATAGAGAGGTGTGCTGCTTAATGTTTATGTTTTGTTAAATAAAATGCATCTGATTCTTGTTACAGGCCTGCATTTCTTACATAACCATATAGATTGCTTAAAATGCCAGAATACCCATCATGCATCAGTAAGGTAAGTGCAATAATCACATTACATCTGTGCTTACAAGTATGATTAGACTACAAATATGTTTAAATATTATTTAGCAGCAAGCCATGTCTTCTGAAGATTATTTTGGAAATGTAGGCCACAACCTAAAAGACAGCTGAGTTTGTGTATCTGTCACACATATGTTGAGATGGATATTTTTGCATATAAGTATGTTGTTCTTTGATTGTTGCTGATAGTGTATGCATTTTTTTGTGTGTGGATATGTTTTCCAGTGACTGGTCTGTTGTGCATAGCTTCCTTAGTCATAAACTGAATGAGTGTTTGCTGTGCCAGTGTTTATACTACCATTTTCAGATTGTGTGGCATGCCCTTCAGTTCATCATTGGTATTACACCTGCTTAGAAAACCTTGGGTGTTTTTGTTATAATATACTTGCATTCTTTATTTGTGGCTACTTGTGCAGATAGGCATTGCTTTGCAACATATCATACACATCAAGCATCATTAGGATGTTTGCATTTTGCAGGCTATTGATTGCTAATAATTGTAGGTAGGTCATGCATACAGTTGTAGACATACAATACTGTTTGTGCAACATATATTATATTCTCATGTATCACAGGCTACAACTGTGTTTATGACTGAAAATTATAACTATTTGTTATTGTTGTACTCCTTATATTTATGTGAGGTCAGCCAATTGCTATGCTGCCTGGCTCAGATGTTTGTCATATGGCTTGGCTAGCTTGCACAAAATTGTCATCTCACTTTGCCTTCATTTTAACATCACTTGGTGGCTGTTGATATGACTCTACATGCAGAGGCTACAATTTACATTCACACACAGACAGAAGTGCTCAGGAACACATGCAAGGGAAAAATAATGGAAATAATGAAATACTGTCAGAGACTCAGCTGGACAGTTAGTGCAGGTCTCAGCAATAATGTTATCTTGACATTTACAAGCTTTTATTTTGCCAAATTTCAGTTATGCTAATGTGACATGAGGCAGTGTTGGTCACGATACCATTCAAATGTCAAGATGTGTTATATATGCTTGCTTTGCATATGCTTCCCATGCTTCATGCTGGCCAATAGGGAAATGATCAGGTAATGTCATGATCTTCGCTGGTAAGCTGTATTACGCATGCCATTGTATGGCTTTGATTGTACTGCTCACAATGCTGATCGATGCAATCTCCCTGACATCTATAACTACAGATAATTATAGTAGGTCAAGCATACTGTTGTAGACATGTGACATGGGGAAAGTTTTGTGTGCATTAGGAGCCATTCACTAGCAACAATTGTGTTGATTATAATTGTGCTACTTGCCAATGTTTGTACCATTTCAAACTGAATTCTGTTTTAAATAAGAACTTTGATGTGTACTACTATACCTTCGATCTCATATTTGTACTTCTAGAACTCACATGTGGATGGGATGCTAATTAATGTATGCCAGATCGCAGATGTGCACATCAGTTTCATGTTAAGCTCAGCTATGATTTTCATGGGAATGTGGGGCATGATAGACATTTGTGTTTCATTGTTATGGATGTGACTAATGACAAAAGTCTCATATTGTGGTACACTGGACTATGGTCATGACATGACCCTGTTTAGCTTTGAAAATCAAACTAGATGAAACATCTTGTGTTGGATTCAATAAATCCTACGTGAGTGAGTCATCTGCTGAGGTTGTGGTGTACACTCACAAGATAGTACACAGATTTGTATTCAGTAAACAGCTCTATATAAAGTGTAGAGCAGTGCAAACAAGATAAACACCATGGTACTCTAATGAGTGCATAAGTAGCTGAATGATATGCTAATCAACCAATCTAAGATAGCAGAGTTATTCATCAAGCTGTAAAGGAATTCTGTACATTCCATGTAGCCATCTGCCCTGTACTTCAATACCTTTTAGAATACAGCCACAGAAACTACACAGGGAAGAAAGGATGTTAGGGGATGCTCCTTCTCTTCTGCATTTGTATGTGCAACAGGCTCAGCTCTATGCTGCTGCTGCTGATAGATCTTGGGCAAGGAGTAGGAGGATATTTAGACCCCATTTAATTTTTCATGGTCTGCAAGAAATGGAAATAGTAGACCACTACAGGGTAGATAGAGACACACTTTAGGAACTCTGCAACATCTGTTGTTCTCACCTGAGTGCAAGGGTAAACCATGGGGAACCATTACCTTTGGAGATCAAAGTATGTGTATCACTTAGAATATTAGCTACAGGAGCCTTTCAATGATCCACATGGCACAATGCTGGGGGTGTCACAGGCATCAGCATCCAGGATCCTACACCAGTTCCTGAATATTATGGTACAGCATGCCAGTGACTATATATATTTCCCCCTACCGCCAAGGGCAGAGCTAGACCTTTCATGAAATCTTAGGTGCCATAGACTACATGCATATTGAGATCAAACACCCCCCAGGGAACAGGGAATGGTCTACATCAACAGAAATGGGTTCCACTCCATTAACTGCCAGGTTATGTGTAATGCTAAGGGAATCATCCTAAATGTGTCTGCTGGCAACTCCAGCAGTTACCACAACTCTCATATCTGGCACGACTCACAGCTCTACCTGAGGTTTTCCAGGGGTGATGTCCACAAGGACATTTACTGGGGGATGCAGGGGATGCACTCAAACCATGGCTGATGACACCCATCAGAAATGCACACCCACCCACAGAAGAATGCTATAATGAGGCACATGCTCTAACAAGAAATATCATAGAGTATGTGTTTAGGCTGCTGAAGTCATGGTTTCAGTGCCTAGATACATGGGGAGTACTTATACTGAAATTATCACAGTCTGTGCTATCCTACACAATATCATATTGAGAAAACAGCTTCAACAGGAACAACAAGGTTTGTACAAACCCAGCAACAGCATATAAGTAAATGTTTTATGTTTTCCATTAAATAATCACACTCTCTCAAAATACAGCAATTGAAACACACTTCTTATTTAGGACAAAAGATTGGTAGTTTTCAGCCCCCCCCCCCCCAAACCTCAAACATAAATGTAAAGGTCTGGATAAACATGAACATTCTGTCAACATTCCTATGCTGAAGAATGCAGTTATGTCATTGATTAATGGATGATTGTTAACATTGCTAAATAGTCAAAAATGCAAATTAGGAATGTAATTCGGTTTTCAAATTGTGGCCACTGCTGCTGTGGAAGTTGCCCTAGGGCATCTGAGAAGCCTAACATCACTGTCACCTACATGTACAACTACTTGCATTGGATAAAAAACATAATGTGTATGTCCATACCTCTTTGTATGCACCCCTTCACTCCCACTTCTCTTTATGTGTTTGTGTATCTATTAGGCTGATGAATATACAAGTCATCTCAGAGTGTCTTTATACTGGCATGACTCTGCTGATGGATAATACAAACATGTTACCTTGATTCAATAGTTGATAGTGCTCCTGTAGTTTCAAGGTTTCAAAGTCTGGTGTAGGATTCCCCCTGCATCATATAAGGGTGATGAGGGATGAAATGTTCATCTAATATGATACGGAAACTATCCTTACTGTGAAGAAGCATACTGCACACACTTTTTGGGATATCAGGCCCTGCACAAATAGTTAGCCATATCCGCTGAGTCATAATAATTATTTCAAAATATGTACCACCCTTTGTCATTTTTGGAAAGATGTAAACACACTCTGTGATTTACAGTGAGGCCTGCAAACAGCTCCTAGTTGTACAAGTGTATTGAGGTAGGCATTACTGATACAATTTGGGGGAGACACATACTTTAGTGTAGTCATTGATAGTCATATTTGCAGTCCTAATCACATTTATTTAGTTCATGACATCCTGACACCATTTGTTAGAAAAAAGGAGAATCATCTGAATTTGAACCCTGGCTCATCTGTGCTCTGATGAGGAACTCACTGCTCTCACACACTGTGCCACAGAAAAGGCTGGGTAGGACATGTATTTTCCACACTCAGAATTTTCCAGAGTGTTAATGGCCTTGCATCACCACTAAGCCTTTTTGTGCAAAAGAAGGCATAGTAAATTAATTTTTCACTGTTTTACTTAAGCAGCCCCCTGCATTTGCTCTGTGTTTAGCATTGTGGAAACAGAGAAGGCACAGGCAACAGTTATTTATGTAATAAAATTGTAGCCCCAGCATTTCTAACATAAAGTACAGCATGCAAATCATATTATCTACCAGCAATTTTCAAATAACATATCTTGCAAGCCTGACACATAAATATTATTGACAAATAGATGTTTTTGCAGCTAACCCCAATCAGGTCAATTACTACATGTCCCTATTTGCGTACAGTTTGGCAATGGGCACCAGTGGGCACTGCTACTTCACAAGTCCAAGCTGAATTCCTGAAATTCAAATCATGCATGCTCTAATACTTTGACATTTTGTTCATATCAACTTTTCAGCGATATGCTATGTCAGCAATGTACTATTTAAAGAGGTATTCAGCATGTGTAAATCTGGTTACTGGGCTGTAATCCTCCAATACATGCTAGTGCATTCATAAACACAAGAGAAAAGCAGTGACGTGTGCTTCACTGGACACATACTTTCTGATATTCATGTGTGCCCTGCAGCAATGCACCTCCAAAGAATATATCAGGTCTTAGCCCATTGTAGATTTACAGAGCATAACTGCACTGTTACATTTGGTATGGATGTAAAGTGACAGTGGACATTGGTCATCCATGATCATATCCTATTAATATTATCAGTAACTTGTATTAATGTAGACATTGCACAACTGCTGTTTCCAAAGTGTGTGTGGGTGTTTCATCTACACAACATCCTGAGAAACAAGTACATGTCTGTCTCACTTCTGCAATATGCATTCATGACAGCTTATTTCATCTAGGTTACCAGGATGTATTTATATGTCCTTTTTCAAACTCCACCCACACAGTCATATCACAAGACCTAGCTTTGCAAACACGTCTCATAACAGTATATATTGCCTGTGACACTACGATGATATCCTCCACTATAAATTGCACTCTGACAATATTAAAGTCAGATTTATGTAGTGGTGCAATAATTAATTACCATGTTCTCTAGACTGTGTAATTAGATATGTAAGGGTTATATTTTATAGTAGTTAACTTGGATATGTGTCTGTGTGTGTGTGAGTGTGTGTGTGTGTGTGTGTGTGTGTGTGTGTGTGTGTGTGTGTAGTCAGAACAGCATGAGTCCAGTTCCTGCCATTCTTACTCAAGTAGTATTCAGATGATACTTTACATTCATACATGACTTCATAGCAATTTAATATAGCCTCCCAACATCCTCTTCTCAGCATACACTGATAATGTCATCCTCTGCTAGTGTTAAAAACAGACTTCTGCAGTGGTATGAGTGTTAAGTACTTTGTTTCTAGATTGTATAATTAGATAGGTAGGGGTTCTAATCTCACAGCAGTCAACTTGAGTGTATGTGTTCATTCAGCTATTAGTCTGGAGACAATGTGAGCCCACAGCTACGTCAGACACTCTTGCAAACATCCTTTTCTCTGCATACACTGATGATATCATCCTCATGGGTTCATATGTGTTTGCTAGGGTAACAATGACAAGGCCCTATTTAAGCCTAGCCATGCATACCAAATTTCTGACAAGTTCTGGTATCCTTGATAAGTGGAAGCAGGGGCTTGGGAGATGAACCATTTACAAGCAGGGGCCTGGGAGATGAACCATCTACAGGTTGCCTGTGTCCATTAGGATCATAAGTGACAAGTTAGAGATGAATTTCCTGATCCCCATCCAATTGTCCAAATCACAATTAAATGGGTTAGGTAGGAACTCTGCTTCACATGGATGGGGAGCCTGTTCCAGAGACAGTATAGTCTCTGGGATACATACTTGTCTCTCCAGCAGGTCCTATGTATTACACAGGCAAGGTTAAAGTCTTTAGAATAGGTAATGCTGGTACTGTTTGCTTTGTGGATATGCAGAAGGTCCATCAGAGTGGGGTCTGACAATACAAGGTATGCCAAGCATAGATCTCCCCTCAGCAGCCTGTAAGAGACAGACTACAGGGATAGAGCCTTGAGGCAATCTGCATAGGACATTTTACTTACACACTGTGTTCTTTTAGTGAGGAACCTCTGTGAACATTTTATTTGTTTGATATGCCTGGTTAGGTACATACCAAAGGAAGCATTGTACTCAATGCTATGTCTGATAAATGCTGCATACAGTGGATCAATGGCTTCCTTGGTCCTATATGCCATTCCTTTATTTATAAGTTGTGCAACATAGGATGATTTTCTCACTAGTGTAGACAAAGGCAAGATTACGGTCTATGTTCATCCCTATGTCCCTGACTACTGGGACAACTCTAAGGGGTGTGTTGTCAATATGATAGTTACCAGGGGTGGATGATTTCCTGAAGGATACTATTATGCATTTCTTGGCATTTAGTTTTAGTCTATGGCTCTGACACCAGTTGTTTATCTGTGTCAGCATTTCATGCACATCATTTGTGTCAGTGAGGGATTCAATGACAGCTCATAATTTGCAATCATCTGCAAATGTAATCAGCCAGAGACTATTGACATTGGCCTTGACTTCAGAGAAGTAAATGCCAAAAAGAAGCTGTCCAAGGACCGATCCCTGAGGGATTCCACTTGTGACTGACTTCTTTGTAGAGGTGGACTCCCCGATTCTAACTTCCTGGGTCTTGTCTGTGAGCCAGTTGGCTATCCACCAGGTGACATACAGGTTTGTACCTAACCTCCTGAGTTTGTCAACAATGCCCAAATGGGGTATTGTGTCAAATGCTCTGGCCAGGTCAAGGTAAGCAATGTGAGCCATTTTGCCCTCATCCATTTGTTTGTTGACCTTCTCATAGAAGTCTACCAGGCTAAGTTATGATCTGCCCTTGATAAAATAAAACTAGGTTGGGTTCAGTGTCTGGAGGTTTACTATATCATTACTGATCATTTATCTGATAATTCTTTCCATGGCTTTGCATCTAAGACTAGTGAGACTTATAGGTCTGTAGTTTCCAGGGTCTGTGAATGGCCAACCTTTGTGCAGAGGGATGACTGTTGCTGTTCTCCATTCATGAGGTATGAAATCTGTTTGGATGCTACAGTTAAATAACAATTCCAGAGCGCCAGCTAGATCATGTTTCATGCTATTTGGAAGGCATCCACAGATATTGTCTGGGCCCATTAATGCAGTGTTCTTGGCCTTAGAGATAGCATTTATGACCTAGTGATAGCAGGGGGGGGGTTATATTTGATGGCATTTCCTGAGAGAAGGTTGAGAGGGAGAGAAGGGTAAAGTTGGAGTTTAAATTTTTGACCAGTAGGTTTGCTATATCTTCTGGCTCAGCATAGGTGGCTCCATTTACAATAAGCTCTTTTAAGATATTGGAACTCCATGGGATTGTAATAATGACTGCAAGAGGCACAATTGCACTCTTCCAACTAGACAGGCACAACAACAGCAGTTGGCTGCATCAAGATTAGAACTTCTGCCTACCTAAGGACATGAACTAGAGAACTCAGCATTTAATGCAAGCTCCATGGCACAATTCTAAACAGTGGATAGACTATTACAAGTCTAGTCAGTAACCAGAGGTCAGAATCAAACTTTCTACTTTGTATTTGTGAGGTACAACCATAACCATTATGCCAATTCAAGTATATAAATAATATGCTATTAGTCTGGAGGCTATTACAAGCATAGCCAATAACCAGAGATTAGAATCAACCCCTGTACCTTGTACCTGTGTGATAAAGACCTTAACTATTATGCCACCCCTTGCCCTATAGAGTGCACTGTGACACTGGTAAAGACAGACTTGGGTGGTGCCGCTAGCATTAAGTACTGTGTGTTGCAGCTTATGTAACTAGATAGGTAGGGGTTCTACTCTTACACAAATTAATTTGTGTTTTTGTGTGTTCAACTATTAGTCTGCAGACAATTTTACACCAGGATGTGAGTCCACAGCTGTTTCAGACACTCTTGCCATCATCCTCTTCTCTGCATACACTGATGATGTCATCCTCTTTAAAGTGCACTTTGACATCATTAAAGGCAGACCTGTGTGATGGTGCTAGCATTACGTACTGTGTTCTGCAGGTTGTGTAACTAGTTAGGTAGGAGTTCTAATCTCACAGCAGTTAATTTGAATGTTTGTGTGTGTTCATTCAACTATTAGTCTGGAGTCAAATTTACATCAGGATATGAGTCCACAGCTGTGTGAGACACTCTTGCCAATATCTTCTCTGCATACACTGATGATGACATCCTCTATAAAGTGCACTCTGACATTATTGCAGTCAGACATCTGTGATGGTGCTAGTCTTACATTGTATGCAATGCAGCTGTTATACATATATGGGTGTGATGTTCAATGCTGACTTCAGTCAACTGGTGTATGCATGGTTGGTGTTGTATTATGGTCATTGTATGATGTTTTGAATCCATTTTCATTTGACTCACACTCAAGTGGACCTTTTGCATAGACTCCTGAATCAAGCATCCCTCTTTTCCCTCTGCCACATAAAATCCATTCTGCAGATGTCATCATCTCAAAGATGCATACACACATTGTGAAGTACAGCCCATCCATGATCCTCTGCAAGCCATCACCAAACCATTGGAAGTGGGATTACTGATTCTAACATGTAGTCATGCACATGTCACACATGTACAGAAGCAGTCCATATTAAATCAAACACATCCACACATATCCCTACTTTCTTCTACCACATACATACAGTGATTTGTGTTTAAATGGTATAATAATGACTAGGATTTTATGTGCTCTTGGCCAGCAACCTAGTAATATACTTTGACCCATTTAACATTACACATGTCGATGTTGTCATCCACGTGCTATGTTGAGGTATGGATGTACTGTATCCTTACAACAGTGTATTCCAGTCTGTGAATTGAACTACTATATTGATGGTGCCATTTGGTTACACTTTCCTTCCATAATAGCTGTAGTAATATGCCAACTGAGGACTGTGGCAGATGCTGTATGGCACAAGTGTGCATGTGTATACCTAGTATCTGGAAATGTTCTCTGACGTACAGCGATATAATGCGATACTGATTACATGGAGACATAAGCCTGGGTTTATTCACATGCTGTAATGTTGTTATATAAAAAAATATGGTATGCTGGGATTCACTACGAGCCTTGGGAAATTCATTGTATGCAGTATTGTGCTGTTATTTACAAGGATTATGCAGGTGTTTCCAAACATCATTGTGTGACTATCAACATTTGTGTCATTAACTGTTCTGCATGAACCACATCTATCTCATTGATCATGTGTCCACATTTAGTATCCTCCTATGGTAGGTTCCTTATGCATACATTTCCACTGATAAAGATATAGGCATGTGATGTACAACTGATGTAATGAAGTGAAATAGATAGAGTTGTTTGACTGTGTTAACAGTACCATTGTGTTACATGTGATTCAGACCAAACATTATATTTGGAGGTGATGTACTGACTGAAATCCAATTGTAGCTTTAGTACAGCTGTAGTCTGACTGTACTGCACAATGGATGGGCCACTATATCACATCAATATTACCACTTGATAGTTTGCATGAACACTTATGGATGTATATCAGGATTTCATGGCAGTATAACATTTTCACTGGCAATGTCACTGGGACAGTGATCATATGGCACATGTGCTATGTGTTGACATGCACTTATGGGGAGGTGATCCATGTATTGATTGGTACGTGTACAATATCACAGTGACAGCTTCCTCATTCAATGACACTAGACTTTGCACTGCTGTACTTTCTGTGCACATGGGCATAGTTGATGCAGTGCCATCAGTCCCACATTCTGCTGTACCATTCATTCTAATGGATCACTTCTTAATTCACACATCAATTACATATGCTTCAGGTAATATCCGTTGCTATTATATGCAGCAGATACATGCAATACAGAGCTGTGAGTAGGGAATCCACTCATATCAATGTGTTGTTTGTAAGTGTTATCTGTATGACTGATACGTATGTCAGCGAAGGATGGTTTATTCAAGTGTATCTCATTTGTCACAGTGAGCTCCCACACATGTCATCAGCCATAAAGAACTTTTCTTTGGGTTGCATACCCATTAGGATTTGATAGTGCAGATGTCCCTTCATGGTGTTTTACTAGATGCAACAAGGAGAAAATTACAGTCAGCTGCCTGTCAGGTGCCAGGATCTGTCACATAATATATGCACTCAAGTCACTCCACAACAAGTACAAATGTGACTGTGTCTTGTCCATGTTGGAGTGAATGACTTGAGACGTACCTCCCTGGACTACATGAAAAGAGACATGGAAGATCTCTCAGATCATGTGGCCCAGGCAGGTATGACCCTAGCCCTGAGTAACATCCTTCCTTCACCCAGAATGATACCACAGTATAAGGATAAAATGATTGACTTCAACAATTAGCTAAGCTTCTGGTGTCATTCAAAGGGGATCCAGTATCTGTCTTCCTGGGATGACATGATCGACAGACCATGATGCTTTGCCAGAGATGGTCTGCACCTATCGCCCTTGGGATTCAGTTACTGGCTAAGGCTCATGCCACCCTATAGTGCCTTTTTTAGGCAAAGTTCAAAGGACAAAACCACCACCGTAACAGGTACAAGCATGCAAAATCTGAAGGTAATGCTACTTAATGCTAGAAGTCTTAACCTCAAAATGCACTCTCTCGATGCACTCCTAAAATGGAGAACATCGATATCTATGCAGTAATTGAGACCTGGTTCAAAGCTAGCAACATTCCTATGCTGAAGAATGCAGTTATGTCATTGATTATTGGATGATTGTTAACATCGCTAAATAGTCAAAAATGCAAATTAGGAATGTAATTCGGTTTTCAAATTGTGGCCACTGCTGCTGTGGAAGTTGCCCTAGGGCATCTGAGAAGCCTAACATCACTGTCACCTACATGTACAACTGCTTGCATTGGATAAAAAACATAATGTGTATGTCCATACCTCCTTGTATGCACCCCTTCACTCCCACTTCTCTTTATGTGTTTGTGTATCTATTAGGCTGATGAATATACAAGTCATCTCAGAGTGTCTTTATACTGGCATGACTCTGCTGATGGATAATACAAACATGTTACCTTGATTCAATAGTTGATAGTGCTCCTGTAGTTTCAAGGTTTCAAAGTCTGGTGTAGGATTCCCCCTGCATCATATAAGGGTGATGAGGGATGAAATGTTCATCTAATATGATACGGAAACTATCCTTACTGTGAAGAAGCATACTGCACACACTTTTTGGGATATCAGGCCCTGCACAAATAGTTAGCCATATCTGCTGAGTCATAATAATTATTTCAAAATATGTATCACCCTTTGTCATTTTTGGAAAGATGTAAACACACTCTGTGATTTACAGTGAGGCCTGCAAACAGCTCCTAGTTGTACAAGTGTATTGAGGTAGGCATTACTGATACAATTTGGGGGAGACACATACTTTAGTGTAGTCATTGATAGTCATATTTGCAGTCCTAATCACATTTATTTAGTTCATGACATCCTGACACCATTTGTTAGAAAAAAAGGAGAATCATCTGAATTTGAACCCTGGCTCATCTGTGCTCTGATGAGGAACTCACTGCTCTCACACACTGTGCCACAGAAAAGGCTGGGTAGGACATGTATTTTCCACACTCAGAATTTTCCAGAGTGTTAATGGCCTTGCATCACCACTGAGCCTTTTTGTGCAAAAGAAGGCATAGTAAATTAATTTTTCACTGTTTTACTTAAGCAGCCCCCTGCATTTGCTCTGTGTTTAGCATTGTGGAAACAGAGAAGGCACAGGCAACAGTTATTTATGTAATAAAATTGTAGCCCCAGCATTTCTAACATAAAGTACAGCATGCACATCATATTATCTGCCAGCAATTTTCAAATAACATATCTTGCAAGCCTGACACATAAATATTATTGACAAATAGATGTTTTTGCAGCTAACCCCAATCAGGTCAATTACTACATGTCCCTATTTGCGTACAGTTTGGCAATGGGCACCAGTGGGCACTGCTACTTCACAAGTCCAAGCTGAATTCCTGAAATTCAAATCATGCATGCTCTAATACTTTGACATTTTGTTCATATCAACTTTTCAGCGATATGCTATGTCAGCAATGTGCTATTTAAAGAGGTATTCAGCATGTGTAAATCTGGTTACTGGGCTGTAATCCTCCAATACATGCTAGTGCATTCATAAACACAAGAGAAAAGCAGTGACATGTGTGCTTCACTGGACACATACTTTCTGATATTCATGTGTGCCCTGCAGCAATGCACCTCCAAAGAATATATCAGGACTTAGCCCATTGTAGATTTACAGAGCATAACTGCACTGTTACATTTGGTATGGATGTAAAGTGACAGTGGACATTGGTCATCCATGATCATATCCTATTAATATTATCAGTAACTTGTATTAATGTAGACATTGCACAACTGCTGTTTCCAAAGTGTGTGTGGGTGTTTCATCTACACAACATCCTGAGAAACAAGTACATGTCTGTCTCACTTCTGCAATATGCATTCATGACAGCTTATTTCATCTAGGTTACCAGGATGTATTTATATGTCCTTTTTCAAACTCCACTCACACAGTCATATCACAAGACCTAGCTTTGCAAACACGTCTCATAACAGTATATATTGCCTGTGACACTACAATGATATCCTCCACTATAAATTGCACTCTGACAATATTAAAGTCAGATTTCTGTAGTGGTGCAATAATTAATTACCATGTTCTCTAGACTGTGTAATTAGATATGTAAGGGTTATATTTTATAGTAGTTAACTTGGATATGTGTCTGTGTGTGTGTGTGTGTGTGTGTGTGTGTGTGTGTGTGTGTGTGTGTGTGTGTAGTCAGAACAGCATGAGTCCATTTCCTGCCATTCTTACTCAAGTAGTATTCAGATGATACTTTACATTCATACATGACTTCATAGCAATTTAATATAGCCTCCCAACATTCTCTTCTCAGCATACACTGATAATGTCATCCTCTATAAAGTGAACTCTGCTAGTGTTAAAAACAGACTTCTGCAGTGGTATGAGTGTTAAGTACTTTGTTTCTAGATTGTATAATTAGATAGGTAGGGGTTCTAATCTCACAGCAGTCAACTTGAGTGCATGTGTTCATTCAGCTATTAGTCTGGAGACAATGTGAGCCCACAGCTATGTCAGACACTCTTGCAAACATCCTTTTCTCTGCATACACTGATGATATCATCCTCATGGGTTCATATGTGTTTGCTAGGGTAACAATAACAAGGCCCTATTTAAGCCTAGCCATGCATACCAAATTTCTGACAAGTTCTGGTATCCTTGATAAGTGGAAGCAGGGGCTTGGGAGATGAACCATTTACAAGCAGGGGCCTGGGAGATGAACCATCTACAGGTTGCTTGTGCCCATTAGGAACATAAGTGACAAGTTAGGGATGAATTTCCTGATCCCCATCCAATTGTCCAAATCACAATTAAATGGGTTAGGTAGGAACTCTGCTTCACATGGATGGGGAGCCTGTTCCAGAGACAGTATAGTCTCTGGGATACATACTTGTCTCTCCAGCAGGTCCTATGTATTTCACAGGCAAGGTTAAAGTCTTTAGAACAGGTAATGCTGGTACTGTTTGCTTTGTGGATATGCAGAAGGTCCATCAGAGTGGGGTCTGACAATACAAGGTATGCCAAGCATAGATCTCCCCTCAGCAGCCTGTAAGAGACAGACTACAGGGATAGGGCCTTGAGGCAATCTGCATAGGACATTTTACTTACACACTGTATTCTTTTAGTGAGGAACCTCTGTGAACATTCCATTTGTTTGATATGCCTGGTTAGGTACATACCAAAGGAAGCATTGTACTCAATGCTATGCCTGATAAATGCTGAATACAGTGGATCAATGGCTTCCTTGGTCCTATATGCCATTCCTTTATTTATAAGTTGTGCAACATAGGATGATTTTCTCACTAGTGTAGACAAAGGCAAGATTACTGTCTATGTTCATCCCTATGTCCCTGACTACTGGGACAACTCTAAGGGGTGTGTTGTCAATATGATAGTTACCAGGGGTGGATGACTTCCTGAAGGATACTATTATGCATTTCTTGGCATTTAGTTTTAGTCTATGGCTCTGACACCAGTTGTTTATCTGTGTCAGCATTTCATGCACATCATTTGTGTCAGTGAGGGATTCAATGACAGCTCATAATTTGAAATCATCTGCAAATGTAATCAGCCAGAGACTATTGACATTGGCCTTGACTTCAGAGAAGTAAATGCCAAAAAGAAGCTGTCCAAGAACCGATCCCTGAGGGATTCCACTTGTGACTGACTTCTTTGTAGAGGTGGACTCCCCGATTCTAACTTCCTGGGTCTTGTCTGTGAGCCAGTTGGCTATCCACCAGTTGACATACAGGTTTGTACCTAACCTCCTGAGTTTGTCAACAATGCCCAAGTGGGGTATTGTGTCAAATGCTCTGGCCAGGTCAAGGTAAGCAATGTGAGCCATTTTGCCCTCATCCATTTGTTTGTTGACCTTCTCATAGAAGTCTACCAGGCTAAGTTATGATCTGCCCTTGATAAAACAAAACTAGGTTGTGTTCAGTGTCTGGAGGTTTACTATATCATTACTGATCATTTATCTGATAATTCTTTCCATGGCTTTGCATCTAAGACTAGTGAGACTTATAGGTCTGTAGTTTCCAGGGTCTGTGAATGGCCAACCTTTGTGCAGAGGGATGACTGTTGCTGTTCTCCATTCATGAGGTATGAAATCTGTTTGGATGCTACAGTTAAATAACAATTCCAGAGCGCCAGATAGATCATGTTTCATGCTATTTGGAAGGCATCCAGAGATATTGTCTGGGCCCATTAATGCAGTGTTCTTGGCCTTAGAGATAGCATTTATGACCTAGTGATAGCAGGGGGAGTTATATTTGATGGCATTTCCTGAGAGAAGGTTGAGAGGGAGAGAAGGGTAAAGTTGGAGTTTAAATTTTTGACCAGTAGGTTTGCTATATCTTCTGGCTCAGCATAGGTGGCTCCATTTACAATAAGCTCTTTTAAGATATTGGAACTCCATGGGATTGTAATAATGACTGCAAGAGGCACAATTGCACTCTTCCAACTAGACAGGCACAACAACAGCAGTTGGCTGCATCAAGATTAGAACTTCTGCCTACCTAAGGACATGAACTAGAGAACTCAGGATTTAATGCAAGCTCCATGGCACAATTCTAAACAGTGGATAGACTATTACAAGTCTAGTCAGTAACCAGAGGTCAGAATCAAACCTTCTACTTTGTATTTGTGAGGTACAACCATAACCATTATGCCAATTCAAGTATATAAATAATAAGCTATTAGTCTGGAGGCTATTACAAGCATAGCCAATAACCAGAGATTAGAATCAACCCCTGTACCTTGTACCTGTGTGATAAAGACCTTAACTATTATGCCACCCCTTGCCCTATAGAGTGCACTGTGACACTGGTAAAGACAGACTTGGGTGGTGCCGCTAGCATTAAGTACTGTGTGTTGCAGCTTATGTAACTAGATAGGTAGGGGTTCTACTCTTACACAAATTAATTTGTGTTTTTGTGTGTTCAACTATTAGTCTGCAGACAATTTGACACCAGGATGCGAGTCCACAGCTGTTTCAGACACTCTTGCCATCATCCTCTTCTCTGCATACACTGATGATGTCATCCTCTTTAAAGTGCACTTTGACATCATTAAAGGCAGACCTGTGTGATGGTGCTAGCATTACGTACTGTGTTCTGCAGGTTGTGTAACTAGTTAGGTAGGAGTTCTAATCTCACAGCAGTTAATTTGAATGTTTGTGTGTGTTCATTCAACTATTAGTCTGGAGTCAAATTTACATTAAGGATATGAGTCCACAGCTGTGTGAGACACTCTTGCCAATATCTTCTCTGCATACACTGATGATGTCATCCTCTATAAAGTGCACTCTGACATTATTGCAGTCAGACATCTGTGATGGTGCTAGTCTTACATTGTATGCAATGCAGCTTTTATACATATATGGGTGTGATGTTCAATGCTGACTTCAGTCAACTGGTGTATGCGTGGTTGGTGTTGTATTATGGTCATCGTATGATGTTTTGAATCCATTTTCATTTGACTCACACTCAAGTGGACCTTTTGCATAGACTCCTGAATCAAGCATCCCTCTTTTCCCTCTGCCACATAAAATCCATTCTGCAGATGTCATCATCTCAAAGATGCATACACACATTGTGAAGTACAGCCCATCCATGATCCTCTGCAAGCCATAAAGGGTAAAGTCAGACTAAAAAACATCATCAAGGCAAACTATACCATCCTAGGATAAGGTATAAATGCATTCCAAGTCCCACCCCCAGCTGGAAGTGGTAACTACACCAAAGCTTACACTGAAGCCCTGTACAATCACTTGTATAAGAGTATAGAATCACCTGTTACAGAGAGAATCAAAGCCAGAGCCCCAAGTAAAAACAAGCCAGTCTGGTGGACATCCAGTATTAACAAACTTTACAACAAATGCAAAAAAGTTGCTGTCTAAAACAACTAAGGTGAGGCCCCAATGAAGGAAAAGCAACCTCCTCAGCCTCAACAGGCAAATAAGACAATATGTCAAATCCTGTAAGGGTAACTTTAAGAAAAAACAAGCAATCACATCCAAGGATTACCATAAGGCCTTTTACAGCTACACAAGTAGCCTAAAAGGTAGGACCCAACCATGTGCCAAACTAGTGACTAATGGCATCACACACACTGATCCCATAGAGATTGCAAACCTGATAGTGGACAGATTAGGCAAAATTTTCATTCCCCCATCTCCTCCAAACTTATCACAAACCTGCCCTCAACCCCCCCACCCTATATATCTGATGAGCTGGTCATTAAAGCCTTGTCTAAGTAAAAAAAAAAAACAGCCTCAGTGGGGTGGGACCAGACAGCATCCCAGGCTGTCTTCTAAATAAACTAAAACATGAACTAGCGTCACCATTAAGTATCCTATTCAGCATAACCTGCAGAAAAGAAAACAGCAACAGTTATTCCCCTCCACAAAGGTGGCTTAGTAACAGACCCCGGAAATTATAGACCCATAACTCTGACCAGCCGCATCTGTAATGCCATGGAATGTATTATCATGGACCTCATAAATAAATAGGTGACTTCCAAACACTGGATCCAATCCAATTCGGCTTCATCAAGGGCAGATCCTGCATATTAAACCTGGTGGATTTCTATGAAAATGTGACCAGGGCTACTGACGAGGGCAAATCTGTGCACACAGCACACCTCGACTTGACAAAGACTTTCGACACAATCCCACACTCAGGTATTATTGCTAAACTTAGCAAACTGAATCTAAACTCTTTTGTTGTAAGATGAGTTGCCAACTGGCTCACAAACCAGTCACATACTATCAAAGTTGGTGACTCCACATCAACCAGCAGACATGTCACCAGCGGAGTTTGTATATACTTCTCATAAGTTCAGTCCAAAACTAAGGGGCTGTGGCTGACCTATTTGCAGATGACTCCAAACTGGGTGCAATTATTGAATCCCCAAATTATGTCAATATACTTCAGGAGGGTCATACGCAGACGAGTGACTTGTGTCTTAGTCAGTGTCTCACACTGAATGCTAAGAAATGCATCATCATTTCCATTGGTAAAAACAATGTCCCTTCCCACTATCAAATTAACAACAATACCCTATGTACCAATGAAGTGGTAAGGGATCTGGGATCACAAGTAGACTGTGACTTTAACTTTGACCACCATGTGTCTACTGTAGCAAGGAATGTCTTCTACTTAGCACACTTGATTAGCAAAGGAATCACCTCTTGATCAAAGGCAGTTTTAACCCCTCTATACTCATCACTAATCAGGCCCTTAACTGAGTATAACACCACTTTTGGCATGTACTGTGCAAAGCACCTGCAGCAACTGGAGAGACCTCAGATGTTTCTAAGAAAGAAGATCAAGGGACTCCAGCATGTGCCTTACTCAGACGACTAAAGTCCCTGTCACTGTACTCTGTATCATATAAACTTCTTAGGGGAGACATATGCCTGGATTACACAGCAATCTCTGACCCAAACATAATGAATTTGCTGCATGTCCGTAAATCAAACGGGACTAGAGTTACCCATTCCAGAGGCCTAAATATGGCCTGCAACTTGACTATGATGTGCTTGAGGGGACAGATTTGTCTCACAGTGACTGTCATGTCTTTGGAATAGGCTGCCAATTCATGTGAAGCAGAGCATCTCAATGACATTGTTCAAAAGAAACCTGGACAAGTGGATGGGACACCATAACTTGTTACCAGGGATAGTGCCCACAACCCTACTAGATATGGACAGTCCTTACTAAATACAGTCCTGGGTATTGACTAGAGTATGTATGATATTACATTGGGATGAAACGGCTAGGCTTGAAATGACCTCCAGGTCGATACACCAGTAACCGCCTATGATCCTATGATCATGCCTGTTTCTGTCTACATTTTTCCATGAATCTATTGCTACGTGTCCACAATTGGTTGAGAGGTATGCTGATATGTCAGCCGTATTCTAGCAAGTCATTTTGCAGATCTTCACACTATGCGCATACCCCCTAATGTATATATCATCCTTGCTAAATGTCCTCTCCAGTAAACATGTCATTGATGTTTATATTACAGTCATTCATCTCCATTGATGTAACCTTTTGTGATCATCACATATATACTATCATAAGTGATGATATAATACACTCACACAGGATGTGCAAATAGCAGTACGTACTGTGCTATCTACATATGTGCTTATTTAATGTTACTCCCTTGTCTTGGAAGTGTTCATACATTGATATACCCTATCTTGAGGACATTGATTTATTTACCATGCCCTCTTCACCTTTTGTCATTTCTATCATTCATGTCTGTGCCCATTTCATCAGATACTTTCCCTTTCAAGTGTATGTTTCATTGTATTTCCCCTTGCTGTTCCCCCATCCATTATTTCCATCTGCAGATACTTGTTGTAGTGTACATCGCACTCAGTACACTTTTCTTTACTGTGTTAATACTGCTGTTATTGCAGTACTTAATTCCTGGTAGTCATTGTGACTGTCCATGCTATCCATGCAATCTTCTCAAGCAGGCTTGCTTGCAAACAAACTTGAGTGTTTGTTGTTTCTGTGTCTGTCATACTCTGCATGGTTTCCCAGTTGCAGCACTGTTACTGGCTACGAAACTGAGCTGGCTGAATGTGCAATTAGTGCTACCGTTCATCGCATTAACATGTAAACTCTGTGTAGGCTTCTTGTGAAGCTTACATGTAGTTTATTGAATTCCTGGGATTATCTTTCAAAAATAAGACAAAATGTATTATAGAACATCTAGACCCTGGCAGCCTCCAGACATCAGGTTACAGAAGTGGATTTTGACCCAGGCGTCTGTTCCATAATCACCTATTTTACAACTGATCATGCTCAGGGGTGTACACAGAAGGTTGCCATAGTTTATGATTGGGGGTGGTGGAGAGCTAGAAACAGTGAGATTATTGTTTCAAGTTCTACTCACAATCAAACCAAAGAGGTGTACAAAGAAGGTCACTATAACTTTTTTGGCATTAGGAAGTGTGGTTGCTATTTCTTTATTTCTCTAATTTTTCTTATAGTTAAACCTCTGAGGTATGTAAAAAAGGTCACTATATCCTGTGTGGGGCTGTGACATGTGATTATTATTTCTCTAACTTTTTACATAAACCTTAGAGTTATGAACAGAGGATCATTATAGCTTGTATAGTGGCAGTCTACTGTCTATTAGTAACAAGCTGGGATATATCACTGTGATCTTTTTTTTTTTTTACTTTTTTCACAATCACACATCAGAAGTATATACAGGGGGTAGGTGTAAGGCGGCATATTGTGAATATACAGCCAAGATCAATGAGTTAAAATAATTTTACTATATTCTGATTGCCTAAGGGATACCTAGAAAATATCTGTTTTTGGAGGTGGAGGTGAGGAGTCAAGCTTTATTATTTATGACAGCAACAACTTGAAATATATAACTGAGCTCATTTATTCATTCACATTCATCACAAGCTAACATTAGAAGGATACACAGTAGGTGACCATCTTTTTTTTTCCTTTTGACATGGAAACAGACACTATTCTGAAATATGATACTTTGCAGGCATGTATCTTCTCAGTTTATCTGGAACTATTTTGATAATTAACCCTTAGACACAACTTATGCCTTCACTGAAAGAAAACAATGACTGAATTTCTTTACTTAGGATTTTTGTCCCAGCCATAATTGTAACAAAAGGTAGTATCGCATGACTTCTGAGGCCCAAGCAGCTTATTTCCTCCACAGTTATTCCAGTACAATTTTGTCCATTTAGGGAGTGATAAGAGGATGAAGGAAGAAATTGAAGAGAAAGAATGAATTATAGCCAGGCGAATAGTTTAAGGCGAGAGACTTTGCAAAATGATACATATGTGCTTACTGTCAACAGATAACCAACGGAGACAGAATTATCTTGTCAAATTATCATAACTGGCAGGCAACAACAAATACACTGGGTTTAGGAATAACAATCTAACAGAGTGGATGGCAGGGAAAAACTATAAAACCATTAGCAATGAGTTGTCTGGCCTGGAAGTGCCTTAATGCACAAACATTAATACTGAACTAGCCTGACATGCACAAAATATATTATCCAATGGATAGCTAACTGGGTCACAATAGAACTCACAGAGTGAGGGTTGATGGTGCCTTTTCAATATAAAGTAATTTTAGTATAGGGATTAGTCCTACATCCCTTCCTTTCTGATTTCTATGTCTCTGGTGTTAAGGTAGATTATCAAAGGATTATGGATAACCAAGTCTGCTAAATAATGTAGTTTATAGATAACTATTCCTGATGACACCCAAATTCTCTTTGAAGGGTTTACTTTGCATTTACCTGCTGTTTGAGAAACTGGTTTAAGGTCATTAATTAATGGTACTTTGCGTAAATGTTGTATATTTGTTGATTACTTGTATTCCTCTGTTTACTATGTTCTTTATGTAATGTTTTTTTTCCAGAGCTTTTACATTTTGTATATTTGTTGATTACTTGTATACCTTTGTTTACTATTTTCTTTATTTTAATGTTGGAATTTTTCTTGAGCTATTCTCCCCGTGCCTCCACTATAATGGGGTAGCTTTCTGTGCAATTGGACTATCCCAGTAAACAAATACAGTAAATACAAAAATACCTAAAATGCAGTGAGCTGTCTTTTGGAAAACACAGCCGTCCAAATCCTTGCCATATAAATTTTACCTTCCCCCACTTAAAATTGACACAGTCATTAGAGATGTAGAGCTCTAAGCACATCTGTCAAAATGAATTATCTTTTGGCCACCATATGTCAATAACAACTAGGACATCATTCTGGCTCACTCAACTAATTACCAATGTAATATCCTGTAGATTTATGGAAGTCATAATTCCCCTCCATTCTTTCCGTATTAGGTCCATAATAGAATATAATGCACCCTTCAGCCTGTATTTCTTCAAATATTTTACCCAAACTGAGAATCCTCAAAGATTCCAAGAGCTATGTGTAGAGATTAGAAGGCCTATCATTTTACTTTATCTCATACAAGGTTTGGCATGGTGAAGATGGCTTACCTTTCTGTGCTTTAAAAACATTGTCAAAGAAAACCTCTTTCACCATCAGTAAACCAATAATATGTTACAAAACACTTCAGTGATATCAGTCTTAATCATAACATATTTAAGACTTGTTGATATATCTCCAGCTGTAGACTATATCAACAGTGCCCACCTTTCCAACCAGCTTCAAAGACTGGATGGTTATTAACAGATTCAATCATGGAGTATTCACTATGGCTGTCCTTGATCAGGGCAGCTAATTGTTTACAAGATTTCTGGGGTACCTTGGCTAGGTTTCTCTATGGTCACCTAGACTACTTGCCTATTAATAGCCTGTAAACCTACATGTAACCACAGGCTGCATTTGAAATGGATCCCTTTAAGATTATGTCATATGCTGGCTATCAAGTAACTAAATAAATACAAATAAATAAGCATGTTGATATTCTCTCCAACAGATTTATTTCACTTACTGCGAAGAGTATCCATCTCTGGTTTTATGCATAAGTACAGAATTTGTTGAATTATAGTTTCATTGACAATTCTAAGTTTGATTTATTTATAGCTTAATTTTATTATTACAGAGGATATAAATGTGAGTGAGACTTGAAATCTCCTGAGTTTGTCAATATGATATAAAAGACATTTTCCTTTTTAGTTGCATTTCATACAATTCATTCCATGCTGTTCTTTCTTCCTTTCTTTCTTGACCGAATTGGTGGGCTTGCCCACAGGCCATTTTTAACCATGGTCTGGGCCAATTAGACAGTTGCAGTTTTACTGACAATCAAAATAAGATATTTATTTATTTATTTATTGAATTTGTTGACCAGGAAAGTCTGACTGAGCACAGAGTCTCCATTTCAGCAGATGCCTGGGGAGAAATGCTCCAAATTATATGTATTAGATAAAGATGTACATATACTGTACAAAAAAAAACATTTACAACTGCTTACATAGTCTAGTGAATAGTGTACAAGTGTATACATAGTCTAGTGAATAAAGCATTTTGTAAAAAAATATACATTCTGTAGAAAAGTCATCAGAGTATTTTGAAAAATCTGCATTAAATGAAGTCATTGCAGATAGTACAATAAGGCACAGATACAGAGTATTGTTTTGAGCAAAAGAAGATAATGAGCATAATTCAATATAAAGACATACATTCCAGTCAGCCAGTAGCATTGCATGTATACAGACATACATTCCAGTCAGCCAGTAGCATTGCATGTATACAGACATACATTCCAGTCAGCCAGTAGCATTACATGTATACAGACATACATTCCAGTCAGCCGGTAGCATTACATGTATACAGACATACATTCCAGTCAGCCAGTAGCATCACATGTATACAGACAAACATTCCAGTCAGCCAGTAGCATTGCATGTATACAGACATACATTCCAGTCAGCCAATAGCATTGCATGTATACAGACAAACATTTCAGTGGCGTAGTAGCATTGTATACTTCAGTAAGCAGTTTCATAATAAAGACATAACATAGACATAAAGTTGCAGAAGCATCTTTTTATGCTTTTTTGCAGTCAGCTGCTTTTGTAGTAGACAAAAACTGGGTGAAGAAGGACAAGGTCTAGAAGTGATGGAAAGTGTGAAAAATTTTGAGATGGAGGGAGAAAAGAAGATTCTATAGGTGAAGGTAGGAAGGATAAAGTGAGTGGGAAAGTGAGGGGGTAGCAGTCAGTTAAGGCAAGTAGTTGAGAAACTAGAGAAGAAAGATTGTCAGAAATAGATGAGCTGGAAGTAGTTTAAGGGTAGGAAGAAGTGTGGAACTATGGTTTAGGCTAGAGGTACTTATCCAGGGTAAGTGCTGGGGAAGAGCAAATAGATTCTGCAGGTATGACTTTACCTTCTGTTTAAAATGTTTGAAATGTTGTATTTTTAGAGAGATAGGTATGGTGTTTCATGTTTTGGTGACATAATTTGAGAGTAGACTGTGACAAGCTGTATTGTTGGATTTGGTGATGCAGAGAAGAAGCATTGGTTTATATGGCTGGATTACAGTTGGCAGAGATGGCCAGTTTTAGATCGATAGATGAAGTTATGAGTAGTCGCAAGTTTGGAGTAAGACTGTAAGTGAAGCAGTTCAAGCTAATTAGGTCTTTGATTGCTAGGCAGTGGTGGGTAATTTACTGCAAACTTTGTTACTTTGGGATAGCATTGCTCATGTTTTAAGAGCTCAGAGACTTGTAAATTGGTGAAAATATGGGCTAAGTAGAGAAGCTTTGGGATTAGCACAGTAGAGGATGTGTTTTCTGGTTTGGTTGGTGAGGAAATTTGTGACTCTATAAAAGGAACCCGAATTTTGGTGAATTTTCTTTACTGTAATAGATGTGGTAGTCAGATTTTAAACTATAGTCAATATAGATGGCAAGCAACTTAGTATGTGGGATGACTTCAATTGGGGTGAGAGGTGTCTTGGGGTAAAGAGAATAAGTTTGCCTTTTTTGGAGTTAAGAAAAAGTTGTGAGTTGGTTAGCCAGGATTCAGTGGATGAGAAGGATTCTTGAGTGATTTTTTTTTGCAGGGTTGCTAAGGTATAGTGCACTGGGTCTACTTCAGAAGATCGACAGGCCATTTGATCGACATTCATTCGGTCGACAGCTCATTTGGTCGACAACCAGTATTCGAGGCACTTAACAGGGATTTGCCCCCCTCCCCAATGTTGTGCAACCCTGGAGTTGATATATATACTTAGGAGGGTGTCGGGGGCACAGTCCCCCACATTGGGGGGGTGTGGGGGGGAGCCTCCCACCTATTTTCATTTAAAATGTGTAGTTTTTCTTGTATTTTCATGCTTTTAAACGAAAATAGGTGGGGGGCTTTGCCCCCACACCCCCCATTGTGGGGGGTTGTGTTCCCAACACCCCCCTTAACTATATATAACAACTCCAACATTGGGGAGGGGGGCAAATCTCTGTTAAGCACCTTGAATACTGGTTGTTGACCAAATGAGCTGTCGACCAAATGAATTTCGATCAAATGGTCTGTCGATCATATGAAGTAGACCCAGTGCACTGCATAAGAGGGTTGAGTCATTTGAATACTGAATTATTGTGTGTGATTATGAGGCATCTCGAAGGTTATTAATGAAGATGATGAAAAGAATGGGATCAAGGATGGACGATTGGGGTTGCCTGTAGAGGCTGGGAAGAAAATGCCTTTGTGCTATTTCACTGCCTGCACAATGTTAGAAAGATATCTGTTAAACCATGCAGTAGAGATTTTAAAGAATCCTAGAGCTGAAAGCTTTTGTAAGAGGATGGGGTGTGAGACTATGATGAGGGCTTTGGAAAGGTCTAGAAAGAGGGCAGATACTAGCCTTCCCTCATCCCTATGGGTATTTACAATATTAGTGAAATGTAGAGGGACTATAGTAGTGTTATGATTAGGCAGAAGCTAGGTTGAGAGGGTGAGAGGAGGTTATTTTTGGAAAGTTGTTGGGAGAGTTAGGATTAAATGCATTTTCAAGAAATGTAGGTAGAAGGGACAAGATAGCAATAGGGTGGTAGTTACTACGTTTGGCATTATTTCTTCTTTTATTTTGTGGTAGGATATATTTTTTTCATAGTGTTGAGATGTATGCTTCTGGGAATAGAGCAGTTTATGAGTATGGCAGTGGGATAGGCTATAGCCTCTGCAACCAATTTTAGATATTCCATGGGAAGATTGACAGGTGCTAGGCCAGTGGGTTTTAGTTTTAAGATACATTTTTTAATGGCTGATGTAGGAACTGGTTGCAATGAGAAGAGTGCAGAGTCACATGCATTGTTGGGTATGGAGGGGCTGTTAGGAGGTGTAAGGTGTTTGTTTAGGGATCTGACTAAGTTTATGAAGTATCTACTAAAGTTGTTTGGCACTAGGCTTGGGTTGTGTGGCATGGCCTGGTTTGAGGAATTTGTTAATAGTTGATCAGAATGTCTTTGGGTTTTGAGGATTTTTGGACTGGATGTTAGTGTAGTAGTTATTTTTATCTGTTTTCATTTGGTATTTAGTGTGATTTCTAATTGCTGGAAATGTATAGGTTGTTTTGTGTTTTCTTTTTGATCCAGGAATTGCAGGCTTTGTCTCTGAGTTTAATCAGATGTTTTGTGGTTCTAGTCAGACAAGGGCTGGTATGGCTTTTACGTATTTGGTTCTGAGGTGTAGCTAAACTGTTTAGAATATTAAGGATGGTTCTAGAGAATTCTATAACAACATAATCTAAGGGGTGAGCCTTTAGAAGTTTCTAGTTACAATGTTGTAGGTTCTGGAGAAACATTTCTTTTTGAAATGGGAAGGATTACATATTTCATTAAGGTGGTATAGTTTGGTGTGCTTTTAAGCTCTGCTGACAAACGTAGGAATGGTAGTCACTTAGAACATTAGAGAGAGAGCCATAGAAAAATATGTTGTTGGGGGGTTGGTGAGCCCCAAGCACATGCTGACCCTTTGGTGGTGTTATTTATGTAGCAAGTGGGAAAGCTAGCTAGTTTGATGAGACCATGGAGATTGATCATTTTCAGGATAATCACAATTGACATCCAACCAGTCGATATTGAAATTTCCCAAAATTGTCTTTTCTTGTGGGATATCAGATGTTAGCCATGATAGAAATTATTTGACAGTGCTGATGTTATTTCCAGGAGGGATGTAAATTCCCATTATAAATAGGATTTTGTGGGGGGTTAGCTTCAGTAGAACACTCATGATTTCAGCATTATTAAAAGCTGGGATGGAGAAAGGGTAAGTTGCAGTGTATTTTTATATAAGATGGCTATACCTCCTGTGTTTTGTTTTGCCTATCTACTCATAGTATGTTGTAACTAGGTGGTATTATTTCCTTGTCTTTAATATGAGGTTTTAGCCATGTTTCTGTAATTATTAATATCTCAAAAGAGTGTTGGGCTGTCCAAGCATGCAGCTCAATTATGTTATTGCAAATGCTTTGGATGTTAAAGGGGAAAATTTGCAATGAGGATGTTTTGGGAACTGGGGGGTGTATTTGGTTTTGGGTTAGTGGAAAAGTTGGCAGTGGAGGGTCCTGTTTTCACCATCTAATGTTAATTTACTAGGATATGTGCTGTATGTTAAGGAGGTATGGGTTATAGAGTTTTTTGGAAATGTATTTTTGTTTTAAAGTTTGTAGAGTTTGGATTTTATGCTTGAGATAGTCAGTGATCGAGGTGGGTAGAGTGATGGAGTTATGGAGGGTTGTGTTACAGCCTGTTTATTCTGATAGAGTGAATAGTTGAAAAAAATGATTTTTAGTGGTGGGAAATATGGTTTGTATGGATGTGGCTGGGATAGGAGGTCAGATGAGCTAGGAAAGAAAGAAAGACAGAAAGAAAGAGTTATCTGGCCTGGTAGGTGTAGAAAGGCCAAAAGTGAATGACAGTGAGTATACGTGAATATGTGCTAAATGGTTACTTAATAGCTGAGAGGGGAGTTTACTTATATGTTAATTAGATGTTTGATTTACTTGGATAGTTGCCTAGAGGGGATAGGTTTGGATTTATAAGTTTTGGTTGGGGTGAAATCAGGGTAGGGAAAGGGAGTGGTGTGAGCCTGGTTGTAGTGAGGGTGAATGGAGCAGATTACATTGCACAGGAAGGTAAGGCCACAAAAAACTTTACACTCTGCAGGAAGGTAAGGCCACAAAAAACAATCAATGAAGTGGCCTTGGTGCAAAGATAGATGCTTCCATTCACCTAATACCAAATTTGTTTACTATTTTGATTTGTAACATTAGTTTGTAATTGAACTTAATTACTCCCCTGTTAGAACAATATAAAATTATCCAAACTAATAGTGGCAACAGTAAATATTGCACTTGTCTGTTTAACCAGTTGTCTAAAGTTAAGGAGGTTCCTATGGATTCTGAATTGCTAAGTCCATAGGCTAGGCTACCGCCCCTCCCCCAAGAGCACCGAAATGCAAGACAGCAGCTCAGGAAAAAACAAAATACTGGATCAGAGCTGAAAATGGCTTAACAGGCATCTGAGGCAAAGGAGAAATAAACTTAAGAAAGAGAGTGGACTGCTAAAAACAATGAATGGAGATCAGTTGTAAGGAAAGAGTACATATGGAGTTGCTGTGGTCTAAGACAAGGGCAATAATAGTGGACAAAGTTCTTTTTTGGGGGGTAATTCAAGTGAAAATATAGCTGTGACTCCTATGCACTGGCCCAATAATCAGGGAGCCTCAATCCTCACCACTAGCAGCAGTGAGGGATGTCCACATTGGGAGGATGACAAGTACACACACACTAAAGTACAATTTCCGTTAAGAGCACATAGAGATCACAGTCAGTTTGGGGCTGGTTTCTCCCTCTTTCTCCAGATTCCTAGTAAGACTCCTCATTGGTACAGCTATAGAGTTGAGTCCTTAGCCAAGGTTCCAAGCCAAGTCTTCCCAGCACTCTCTCTGTCAAACCAGTGCTTCCTGTCCCTGCCCAAGTAGCTGACACACACACACACACACACACACACACACACACACACACACACACACACACACACACACACACTTTGATATTTGATTTATATACAAACACACACCTGGGAAAGGCGGGCACAGATCTACTAGCTATGCCCCCTTCTGACCAGACCATAAAGTAGTTATCACTGCCACCAGAACCCCTTATCAGCTACTTTAAAGGCATTCCCAAAGGGTGACCAGTCCTACTGTGTGATGTTACTATTATCCAAATGGTTAAGTGTGACCAAGGTCAAGGTTATTTAGGAGTGGCCTATACAGTGTCACCAAATACATATGCAAGTACTCTAAAAGCTTAAATATCTATAAACAAGCCTGCCACAATTAAAAGGTTTAAATATATTTAATAATAAATAATAAAAAACAAGGCAAAACTCAATAACTCAACACAGTGACTACAGAGTTCAGAATCAAAGGAAATACTTTAAAACAACATTGCAGGACAGTCTCAGATAAATACAGAAAACATCTGAACTAATCTTTACTATATTCCTATCTACATCTAAAAGACAATTTTGCCTAGTTACTTACTATTAGCAAGGCAAAAGTTGATGAGAGGATGTTTCCAGGTCCAAAGACAAATACAAAATGTACAGTCTCTGAGAGAGTTTTCAGATTAATATCAAAACATTACTGCTGGGTCATCTTTGGATAGCATCACTCATTGTCACTTGCTCTCAGTTCTTGGGCTAAACAGATACTTAGAATTTAGCACCTCTGTGTCATAAATACTTATCTCTCAGACATGCAGCTGCTAGGAAGTCACAGAGCAATAAAAATACTTTACATTTTAAACCTAGTAATTATTTCTGTTTCAAGACAATGGGAAAACCTCTAACTCTAGACATTGTGTCTGCTCTGAGCTGAAACAGAGATAACAGAATCATAAAACAATTTGCACTTATTTTTTTGAGGTTTTGCAAGTTAACTCTGTATGTTCCAACTTCTACCATTAACACATACACTTACACGGGCACTTAGATTATATACATTTCTGCTCTTTTCGAGCAGGGTACACTCTGGTTACATTCTTGAAGCTCAGTACATAACATAAAGTTCACACACACTTTTGCACCAGTACTTTAATATCCACACAATATATAGTGCTCTTACATTTGTAAGACAAGCCTATGGATCATATTAATATTCACAAATGGCGTATGATTATTTACAAAAATTCCAGATAGCTGGACAGGCAGTGTCACATTTCTATATAAATCATATTAATATTTTCAAGTGACATATAATTATTTACAAAATTCCAGTTAGCTGGGCTGACAGCATTTTGGTCTGTCACAATAGATATTAGACAAATATTCTTACTGTAAACTCCCTGCTATATAAATTATAGCTCTATTTACTTGCAGAAAAATAAATTAAAAACATACTTTTTTCAGTTTAAAGTGGAGAATGAGTGCACTGAGTGGTGACTCAGGCACAAATACTAGCTCAGAGCTGAAAGTTATTTAACACGTGTCTGGGGCAAGGAGAAATAAATTTAAGGAAGGGAGGGAGTAAAGCAGAATTACACTTAAGGAAGGGAGACCAGTGGTGACTTCCTTGAATCCATGCTGTGCCACTGAATAGAGACAGAAGGATACAAACAATGAAAGCAACAAGTTTAAAAAATGTGAAGGAAATATAAGAGAAATATAAGAGAAAGAAATAGTTGAGGAGTAAGAATAGTAAGTAGTAAATCTCGGTGTCTGTTAGGAATCAGAGAGTAAAAGCTGGCCAGCAAGATGTCTGTGGATTTCTGTGGGGGAGGGTTTCCAAGTGTAAGGCTATTGATTACAAACTAGGGGATCAGAGCACTACTCACTCTGCAGGCCAAAACACACACAGAAAGGCCTTAAAGCCCAAGAGCACAGGTGGTAGAAAGTTTCTGTCCAAAATAAATTGTGAGTGGATGAAGCAGACCCATGCTGGCTCTTGGATTAATCTGATGTGTGTATGCTTTAGGGATGCTTCCAGTGAACCTCCCTGCAACTTCCTTACACCCTGCTGGAGAGAGGTAGGGAAGGAAGGAAGGAATACACAATTTACAAGAACAAAAAATATTTCACATAGTGGATTAATATTTTAGCATATTTGCTTGATGTTGAGTAGTTTATCCAGTCAGTGTTTTCATAGATAAAATGACTTATAAAGTTTAACTTTTAATGGATTTTGGCATATTCAGGAAATCCTCATGCTCCATATGGCACACTGATAAATTCATAAGTTCTGTAGAAACCTGTAGTCAGGTCTTAAAGGCAAGTTCAGAACGCAGACTTCATTATATTTGTAGTGAATATACAACTACCTACCCACACTAATGTTTAATTAACTACCGAAAAGCAAATAAACACCTTCACAGACTGAAAACCACAAAAACGAGCGCCAGCAAACAAATCCAAGGCAGACAAAGTTTAATAGATAATGTAAGCACCAAAAACGCTTTCGGAGAGCTCAGTGTCCCTCCTTCCTCAGACAAATTTTAAAACCAGCTTGCAATCACATTTATACCATTTAACATCAATTAATTAAGTAATCAAACAATTTTAATTAAATACATTAAATCAATGGTAAGCATATAAAACTAGCTTACTTCCACAATGAGTAAATGAGTCAGTATTGCCACACTCTGTTCCTCATCCTTACCATAAAACAGTGTGTGCAAAAAAATGCATATAAAATTGTGGGCATGCACGCACTAAACCGTTCATAATTCATTCTTAATATTAAGATATAAATGTATATAAATATAACTATAAATATAATTATGTATAAATATATGTAAATATACCCCCACCCTACTCTCACACACACACACACACACACACACACACACACACACACATATTCACCCATACACTCAAACTAAGAACAACCTTAAAATATTAAAATCTTTAAAATGAACAGTGGAACATACTTGATAGCAGGAATAAATGCAGAAAAAAAAAAAAAAAAAAAAAAAAAAACTTGCTTTTAACAACACCATGAACTCTGTTAAACAATAAGACCACATTAAAAAATAAAAGCAAGCATTCTTCTTAACATTATGCATATACAGCAACTAATTAAATTCCACACATAAAAAGTGGGGCTACCTTTTCAAAGATAACAATTTCAAAACACAAGAGATGGAAACATATTCATTTAAACCTGGGTGCATATAAGCCCCAGTACGAATCTGCCATGCCAATTCATTATTATCCAAATGGACTTGCCACGGACCACCCTTGTTGTCTACCTTCACTTGCCCCAAGATCGTAAACTTAAAATGGTGATCAGGGCATGCACCAATATGTCTGGCTAGAGCATTGTTAAGATCATGCCTTGAAATAGCATAAATATGTTCATAAATGCGCTGCTTAAACTTCCTTTCAGTTTTCCCTATATAGAAAGCAGCGCATTTCTGACATAAGGCCAGGTAAACCACCCCACTAGTTTCACAGCTATATTTCCCTGTTATGTGATATTCAACATTCCTAACAAAAACTTTAGAATCTGTCAGAACATACTTACATTGGTTACACGCCCCACACTTAGTCATTGCTAACACTTGTTGACGGGTAGGACGTGAATGACACTCAAGCATGCTTTTTAAGTTACGCCCCTTTCTAAAGGTAATTTTCGGGGCCTCCCCCAATTGATGGGACAAAAAATTGTCATCCAAAATTAAGGCCCAATTTTTGTTAAACACCTTCCTGATATGGTGGTGATCGACAGAGAAGGTGCACAAAAACCTAGTTACAGGAGTGGAATCTGATTTGGTATCGACAGCCAGTCCTGGTACATCTGTGTGAACCAATACGGCACTAACACAAGTGAACGACAGGATTGGTTTGTAAAAACCTGATCTTCTCTTGTTAATAACTTCAATGCTAATATCTGATAACATTAAAGAAGGATACCCTCTATTTAAAAACATGCATCTTAATTGTTCACATTCCAATAAAAAGTCCTCAAAATCCGACACCATCCTAGCTGCCCTAACTAACTGACCTTTTACTACAGCCTTCTTTTGATGTTTAGGATGACTGCTAGTAAAATGCAAAAAGGCATTAGAATAAGTGGGCTTACAATAAATGACACTCTTATATCTTGAATTCATCACATCCTTACTAACCAGTATATCCAAAAAGTTGATACTAAACTCCTGCAGGTTGTAGATGAATTCCAAAAAAGAGGTCAAATTAGAAATGGTCCTTAGGAAAGCAAGAACCTCAGATGGTGATGCTTTCCAGATAAGAAACATATCATCCTGGTACCATGTGTACCAGGCAACATTTTCCTTGAAACTCATATCAGTAAATAAAAAGGTCCTTTCCCAGAAGGCTAATACACAGTTGGCAAAACTGCCACTGCATGGCGACCCCATGGCCACCCCAGATTTTTGTAAATAAATTTTCTTATCAAACAACATAAAATTGTTGCTTAGGACTATTTCCAATAAAGTCTCAATCAAGTTAATGGTATTGTCATCTGTCTTTTTGTCATGCAAAAATTCACGGACCCACTGAATACCAATATCTTATGGGATAACCGTATACAAATCTTTGATGTCAATTGTTAAAAACCAATAACTGACATCAAAGGGGATCCTTTTAATTTCATAAAGAAAACTCCAAGAATCTTTGCAAATCTGGGGTTCCTGGTTAATTAAGGGCCTTAAAATACTGTCTATGAGCTTTGCACAAGCACAAGTCATAGAGCCACGGCTATCAACAATAGGACGAAAAGGGGGTTGTGATAAACTTTTGTGAATTTTCGGGATACCAAACAAACCTGGTAACCTGGGGGGCTAAGACGTTTAAATGTTGATCCTGGTCTAGGTCTATAAACCTCTCAAGGAACAAATCCTCTATTAATCCCCTGATTTTAGCATGAGCAACATTAACCTGATTAATACTCACTTCTTCATAAAAGTCAGTGTCAAGGAGAGACATCATTTTCTGAACATACAAAAAATCGTCCATAAACACTAGACCTCCCCCCTTATTAGGTTTCATGACCCTAATATTGGAATTTTTCAGTAAACCCAGAAATTCATGCTGATGTTTGGTGATGTTATCAGGTCGCCTGTGAAACAACTTATCAGATTCAAGAGCCCTTAAATCAAACTCACACATTTTTTCAAAAAGGCGTAAGGTTTCATGCAAAGGTGGATTATAAACACTGGGAACCCTAAGCGAACTGGCTGACACTGTACCATTACCCATCATTACCTTTAAGTTCAGTTTTCTAATAAACAATTTAAGGTCAATAATTGTCCTCACCAAGTCAAAACGTGTGTCAGGGACAAAGGTTAAGCCCTTAGAAAAGAACTCAACTAACTCAGGGTCAATAACAAATGACGTATAGTTGTAAATTTTAAAGCCCCCTTTGGAGTCCATAAGAACCAGTGGATCAGAAAAGTGGTCTATCATCTCCTGCGTTGTGACCTCCGATTCCTGTAATTGCCCTGATAGTTCTTGCCCTGTCCATTTGCCTTGTTGGCTTTCTTGTTTCTGGGAAAACCCTGCTGGGCATTAGAAGTGACGTCATTAGATACAGCAGACCCATGGGTAGTCATGGTGTTGTTATTACCAACTCTGTTAGAGTTCATGTTAACAGACTTGTTAGAATTACTGAGAAGCCTTTCACTCCGATGAAGGGTCATGGGTTTGTCTTCGTAATTGTCAAACTATAAGTTAGGCTGAGCATCCACTAAATTCAATAATTCTCCTTCAGTGTTCTTTTGCACAATACCACCTTGTAGTTTATTAAAAAATATGGGAGGTCGGGGATAAGCTTTGTTGCCCCTATATTCTTGAATGTCTCCATTAATCTTCTTTTTTTGTTGTTAATTAATTTACTAATAGTTGCCTCAATACTAGAAAAAATTCTAGAATACTCATATTTGTATCTAACAAATTCAGAATCTTCCTTAATACTGTTGTCAAGTGTTAGGAGTTCTGTTTTAAGACAATCAATTTCTTTCTGATAATGAGAAATGAGTAAGCCCATAAACTCAAAACCCTGCTTATCAAACAGTGCCAAAAGGTCTTTATGAAACTGGGACCCTTCTACCAACCCAACCGGAAAACGCCATTGCCGTAAACCTTTGGGAACAAGCTTTTTAACTAGGCATTCTTGAAAATAAGAGATCTCAAGTTGCAGTTTCCTGCACTTGAATAATTTTGAGTCAAAGTCTGCAATTAAGTTAGATAAATCACTTACATTCTCATGCACCTCTTCAACAACGCCGTTTTCAGTCTCGTCATTAAAGAAGTTAATATGGTTCAAGAAGCCATCAATAGAAGGGCACCCCACTGTGTTGCCTAAAGGTACTGGACTCCTTTGTGTGTTACGTTCTTCATTAAGCATTCTAACAGCCTGGCCAGGCTGAATATCAGACTGTGCTGCACTACGCAACAAAACCATGTTGTCAGCTGCTATAGAACCAGAAGTAGCTGCCGACATCAGTTTAGGTAATGCAGGTTGACTGGTTAAAGGAACAGACTGTGAACCAGGTCTAACCTCGACTTGTGTAGAACTTATTTGCATACCATCAATCCTTTGAGTTAAAATGTCCACACGATCCATGACCAACTTCAGTAAGACCGTTAAATTGCCTTCAGCATTCGCCTCCTCAGCATTCAACACACCGGTCAATGGATTGTCATCGCTGTTGTTCATTTGAGAAAAAAGTGAGCCTTGGGATGGCATGCTTGGAATGCTCATGTTAAAGAACAAACTTCACTACCGAAAAGCAAATAAACACCTTCACAGACTGAAAACCACAAAAACGAGCGCCAGCAACCAAATCCAAGGCAGACAAAGTTTAATAGATAATGTAAACACCAAAAATGCTTTCGGAGAGCTCATTGTCCCTCCTTCCTCAGACAAATTTTAAAACCAGCTTGCAATCACATTTATACCATTTAACATCAATTAATTAAGTAATCAAACAATTTTAATTAAATACATTAAATCAATGGTAAGCATATAAAACTAGCTTACTTCCACAATGAGTAAATGAGTCAGTATTGCCACACTCTGTTCCTCATCCTTACCATAAAATAGTGTGTGCAAAAAAATGCATATAAAATTGTGGGCATGCACGCACTAAACCGTTCATAATTCATTCTTAATATTAAGATATAAATGTATATAAATATAACTTTATAATTATGTATAAATATATGTAAATATACCCCCACCCTACTCTCTCACACACACACACACACACACACACACACACACACACACACACACACACACACACACACACACACACACACACACACACACACACACACACACACACACACACACACACACACACACATATTCACCCATACACTTAAACTAAGAACAACCTTAAAATATTAAAATCTTTAAAATGAACAGTAGAACATACTTGATAGCAGGAATAAATGCAAAAAAAAAAAAATACTGACTTGGATTTGGTTGCTGGCGCTCGTTTTTGTGGTTTCTAATGTTTAATTAAATCAAGGTTTTAAAGTGATTATTATTATTATTATTATTTAATAAAGTTTATAAGAAATAGAATTGACAGACTCATAAATCTTCCCTTCTTATATGTTTAATAGAAGCTACAAAAATCAAGAAATCTGGAGAAAACTTAAAATAATGGAGGGAGAAATGCTGAGAAATAAGGACAGATTTTAAATATTGCTCTTATAAATTTAGAAAGATGCTAGAATAACAGGATTGTGTTAACGTGTATTTTCTGAAACTCAAATGTATGCCATTATTTAATGACTTCAAACCTCAGTGATTTGCCAAAAAACACAACTTTTATGAGGAACACATCAAAAATATGAGGCAAAAATGTGGACATTCTGCTAAGATTTGTACAATTGAGATGTATGTGGATCATTCTTTATTATATAGATCCAAACCCAAAGACATTTGCTTAAGCAGAATATGAAATGCCTTTTATACAAAGCATAATCTACCCTATGCTAATCTATAATTGAACTGCACAGTTTCAGGAAATTTAGCATAGTAATATATTCTAATTCATGTCAGTTTATTTGAGTATTCTCTTTGTAAAACTCACCTGGAAGTGTAACTATCATTACTATATATAGATACTAGCACATTATATTATATGATTGCCAAAATATGTGTCATGCGCAAACTTGTTGAAATACAGGGATACTTTGTGGGCATGGTTTAAATATTAAACCTGTAAAATAAAAGACATTTTCTTGCTAAGCATGTGTTTTCAGAGAATCATAGTTTGCAGTTAATGAATTCCCAATGTCTTCCATAACCATAACATTATCTATAACTATGTTGACAGGTATAATTGATTTCAACGAAAAGAAATCTTCAGCTAGTACACCACGGCTTCTTCTCTACTGAGAAAAAAAAAACTTCTTCCAGACAAATAACAGAGAATACACCTCTTTATTCTGAGAACAAACAAGAACGATGAGCGCTTTTGGCTAAAAATAGCCTTCTTCAGATTTTAACACTGCAATCATCTGAAAACATTTAAAAGCAACAACCAATCACAGTGCATCAAAAAACTTATTGACCTATAGAAAACAATTACTGCTGTCTAAAATATTCTTTCAGGCTTTATATGATTATAGGTCGCTCATAAATTGAACGACCAATCACTAAAAAAGGGGAGGGAGAAAATCAAAACATGAAAAATAATATTGCAGTTAGCCAAGCTGGAAAGTTATCAGTAACACATCTGAAATCTTTCAAAACCATTGGAACCTATGCATTGTTCCTGATCAGACAATTAACGAAGTGGCAATAATATAAAAAGGAAATCAAAATGATTTCCATAATATAACAAACACTCTTTAATAAAAACATTTACCGCATATTAAATTGCAGGGCTTTCAAATCTATCAGTGTAAAAACACAAAAACATCCAATCAATAAATAATAGAGTATGGCTCAAGCAACTAAAATATATATATATATTCTTCTGTAATCCAAACTTATGAAGTATATATGTTTTTCCTATCTACAAGTGTTTTTTGATCTTTAATGTCATTAATCCCTTTAGGCAATAGACTATTATATGTCCTGACATTTAATTGCATTTTATTTAATTTTATTTTATTTATTTATTTATTTTTTATCTCTGTAGTCACAAGGTGATTGGTTGATTCCTTTGATAGGATGATAAAGTAGATTGTCCGTTAGAAATGTTCGCTTTAGTGATCATTTTTTACATTAGTTCTTCCAATTTTATATCATGCTGGTTACCAATATGCTTTGCTCATTGAATTTAAGTGTAAGGACTATGTCCTAATTATGTTGAGCTTGCTGTCTATTCATTATATGATTTCTAATCCTCTGGATTGTAATGTTTATTGTTAAGATCATTTGTCCTCATTGGCCATGAAAGTGGGTACAGTGATATAGATATAATCCTGTTTTTGCACCTTTATATGAGACTTTGCAATTAATCTTTTTGAAAATCAATGATATATTATTCACATTAGCTGTAATTGAGAAGTACATTTGAAGAGTTTGCAAGATATGTATGAGGTTGCTTCACGACCATACTTTTATGGTTATTCCAATTACTTATTATTTGTTTATAATTTTTTACATTTTTATTTCTTATTTTTATATCAGAATTGTATGCATTATATTTTAGTTATTTTGTGTATTGGCTTCTTTTAATATATAATATAATATAGCATAATATATTACATATTTTTGGTTAGTATGACATAGTATTTTAGATAATGCTTGGACATGGAAGCCGTTTGGCGATTTGTGATAGACTGTCGATTCCAAGCCCATAATATGATTGGTTAAGTAGAGGATAGCTATAACTGGCTTATAAAGTGAGAGACCAATATACATTTAGCTCTATGTAATTCATCTTCCTTAGGTTATATAATAATATAAATGATTATATCAATATGAGTAGCATCACACTTTAACCATATTGTAGATTGGTTATTTATATATATATATTTATCTGTATATATATATATATTTTTGGTTAGTGTGATTTGGTATGTTAGATAATGTTTGGGCATATAAACTGTTTAGTGCTTTTGATTGGTTATCAGCTTCAAGCTTATAATATAGTTGGCTAAGCAGAGGATAGTTATAACTAGTAACTGGCTCATTTTTTCGAGGGAGAGACCATTACACAGTTCATTTTATGTAATTCATCTCCCTAAGGTCTTATAAGTTAGATAACTAGATACATAACTTATAGGAGTGTATTTCTATATACTATATTTTTGGTGAGTTTTAGAAGTCTAGCAGAAGCTTGGGCATAGAATTTGTTTAGTGTTTTGTGATTGGTTGCTGGTTTTAAGCTTACACTGTGATTGGCTAAGTAGAGGACAGCTGTTATTGGCTCATACCTTCATGGTAGAGACCAGTACAGATCTCTCTTTAGTTAATTTATTCTGTGATAGGTTGAACGGATATATGAATTACGGAAGTGTTTTTCTAACATATTGGACTTGTTTGTTATTTTTATGAGTATTTATTGATGGCTATCTATGTTTGATCTTAGAAGCCATGTAAAAGTTAAGAACTAGCTATAGATTTATCTTCTGTTAGTTGCCGATAACTTCATAAGTTTGGATTACAGAAGAAAAAATATATATTTTTTAGTTTCTTGAGCCATTATTGATTGGATGTTTTTGTGTTTTTACACTGATAGATTTGAAGGCCCTGCAATTTAATATGCAGTAAATGTTTTTATTAATGAGTGTTTATTATATTACGGAAATCATTTTGATTTCCTGTTTATATTATCACCACTTCGTCAGTTGTCTGATCAGGAGCAACCCATAGGTTCCAATGGTTTTGAAAGATTTCAGATGTGTTACTGATAACTTTCCAGCTTGGCTAACCGCAATATTATTTTTCATGTTTTGATATTCTCCCTCCCCTTTTTTAGTGATTGGTCGTTCAATTTATGAGCGAACTATAATCGTATAAGGCCTGAAGGAGTATTTTAGACAGCAGTAATTTTTTTCTATAGGACAATAAATTTTTTGATGTACTGTGACTGGTTGTTACTTGCTTTTAAATATTTTCAGATGATTGTAGTGCTAAGATCTGAAGAAGGTTATTTTTAGCCGAAAGCACTCATCGTTCTTGTTTGTTCTCAGAATAAAGAGGTGTACTTTCTGTTATTTGTCTGGAAGAAGTATTTTTTCTCAGTAGACAAGAAGCTGTGGTGTTCTAGCCGAAGATTTCTTTTCGTTGTTGCTGTTTGTTCATCGGCTAGCTTTAGCAGTGTCTACTGAGTTTGCTTTTGTTTGGTATAATTGGTGTGTTCATTTTTATTGGCAAAAATCCCTTTACTTTACCCTTGTAAACATGCAGGCTTAAATCCAGTTGTTTTAAGTATTCATTTATATTTAGTGGGTACTCACTGATAGAACTCTCGGCCTCATGAACAGCTAATCTCCACACTGCTATCGTGCACATTACGACACAAAGTTCACACAACAGTAGACTATTTTGTATTCATTAAAAGGATGTACATGTCGGGGAGACTCTCCAACAATGGTAAGCAGCAGAATATGCTAATGAAAACATAATTAGTTGAATTACATGCTAATTAACCAATCCAAGATGGCAGGGACATTCAGGCAGCTATAAAGAAATCATGGAGAGATGGTGTAGCCCTTTGCTATGAACTCCCAAAACCTACTGGAATACAGTCACCATCACACTTAGAAAAAAAAGAAGTGTTAGGGACTGCTGCTGCTGCCTTGCATATTTATGTGCAGCAGGTTCACATCTGTGCTGCTCCTGCTCCTGCTGATAGACTTCATCTAAGGAGAAGAAGCGTGGTCAGACCCTATTTAACATATCATGGACTGCATGATATTGAAATGGTAGAGTGATAAAAGGTTGATAGGGAAAAACTACAGGAACTCTGCAACATCTGCCACCCCCTCTCAGACTGAGGGGAAATGGTGGAGAACCTATACCAGTAGAAACTATGGTATGTGTAGCATTAAAGGATATTGGCTACTGGCACATTCCAGAGATCCACAGGGGATATACTAGGAGTGCTGTAAGATCAGATTTCATTTAAATGTAGTTTGTTAGAGATGAATACAGTATTCTCTTTGCATAAGCCTAGAAAAGCAGCCATATTAAAGCAGACCTTCATTTTTGTATGCAGTTACAGTGAATGCACGTTCAATCAGTAAAAATAACCTTCAGTCAATAATACTGATAATAAAATGTGCTAAAAGAATGCCAGTACATTGCGTACAACCATATCATGTTTAGATGGTATGAGGCTTGGGAACCAAGGTTAAAAAGGCATTAAGAAATTTACAGGGTTCTGGTATTTTTAGAAGATACTTCAACACAGTTAGTTAGTTAATTCGGACTAATATGCAGAAAATCATAGCAGTGCAGTCCTCAGAGTTGGTACAGGCATTTGAGAATGAGTACAGAAGTCAGGTCAAATATCCAGCATTCCACAATATTAATTATATTATTCAGGAAGAAATTAATATGAGTGCAGAAGCTACAAACATAATTACCCAGTCTATTTGAGTTTATCAGCACTATTATTGGAGACATTAAGATTTGACATTCTGAGAACAGAATTTATTGATAGTATATCAGTGTAGAAACTATGGACATTAAGATTTGATTCGGACATTGTTCACCTCCACTATACATGATAAAACATTCTTAACCAAACTACAGTGTATGCAGGCTTTTATTCTGAAAGGTACAAGAAGATTTGGCACATAAAGGAGAGACTGTCACCCGTTCAGCACAGTTCTGTGTAATTAAAAGATAAAGACAGTCATTCCAGTTTCTTCCTGTTCATTCCAGTATTCTACACCACTATCAGTTCTTACAGGTGTCACAGGCCTCAGCCTACAGAATATTGTACCAATGTCTTAGTGCTGTGTTAGAACATGCAAGAGAAAACATTTATTTTCCACATACAGCAGAAGAGACAGCAACAACAGTACAGGAATGTTATGATATATAGTGTAGTCTGAGCACTGTGAAGATCCAAGTGAGGTGTGAAATCATTAGCATTCCTGGACACCAAAAAAATCATTTGGTGTAAGGGACGTAAACATTGTCTAAGTACCTATGTAATTGCATGCACATGCCCTAGCACTGCAGGGAGGAGCAATGACAATTGTTAGCTGCTGAATGGATGGCAAGTGTTAATAATTACTCTGACTAAAACAATAAACAGTGCTGAATAGAGACTTCTCTCAAATGTGTGTGTGTCATGCAGAGCTAACTTAAAATAACAAGTGTAAGCACCTTGAGAGCTATGAGAACAACATTAACACCATCAATATTCTTTTAATAATAGCACACTTTCCATCTTCTGCTTAAAAATTGTTCTACACTGATATTGTGTGTATATATATATATATATATATATATATATATATATATATATATATATATATATATACACACACACAATATATATATATATATATATATATATATATATATATATATACACACACAATATATATATAATATACATATATATATATATATATATATATATATATATATATATATATATATATATATATATACAATATATATATATATATATATATATATATATATATATATATATATATATATATATATATACATATATAAAGCTGTATCGAAGACTGATGCTGTCATTTGAATAGATTGTTCTTCCATAACAGTTCTTGTGAGACAACTCCTCAGGAGTGAGGACATGAGATGATGTGATGTATGTTGTTGCCTGAGTAAGGCATGTGTTCCAATATGGCATTATATCAACATTGCACATAATTATTGTTCTACCTTCGCAGTGATAACAGCATGGGGCCATGGTTGTCTTTGAGTATACCTAGCATCAGGCAATGTTGTCTAACATACAGCAATATTCTTTCTAAGTAATTACAGGGACACAAATTCCTTGATTCATACACATGATGTAATGCTTTCACATAACCACACACATATGACAATTGGTGATGCACTTGTACTGTGGCACATTCATTGATCCCACTGTGGTGTTGGCTTTCTCAGTGCATAGATAAGTGATCAAACCAGCACTGAGTAACTGTAAGCATTTGTGTCCTTAACTGTTCCACAGAAAAGACATCTGCCACAACTATACTTTGAGTGGCAGTGGTGTCCCCCATCCATTTTAACAGATAAAAATTATGGGCAAATAAAGTACAGCTGATTGAATGAATTCACAAAGGTGGAACTCAGCAACTGTGGTAACAGTTCTGTTGTGGAACATGTGATTAAAAGCTGCATTGCTAACAGGAGGAGTTGTACAGATTGATGCTCAATTCTAGCATAGGGATTATATTTGTGTGAACATGCTGACGTCTCACAACAACCATTAAATCACATCAGTCTTATCCCTTGATACACAAACACATGTGAATGTGGCTTTGGATTTCATGGCACTAGACATTTGTTCTGCCAATATCATGGTGGCAGTTCTACTGGTATACAAGCATTGAGTCCTCTGGTGTACATGAGTGTGGGCCAGTTCTTGGGTAGCATGTGCACAAACATACAGAGAGAGAAACCTTTCTTAACCACAGAACATTGATATAGGACTGATCACAAATGTGTGCACATGAGCATACTCATTTAATTGTCATAAGTCTAGCGTTGATCTTTTCTTAATTCATATATTAATTTAATTTGCTTGTGATAATACCCATTAGATTCTATTCTTACAAAGGGTGATTGTGGTTTCTAAGCCATTCCTATTTTCCAACATGTTATATTAATGTAATGTGAGCTATGCAAATTTCCCATCATGTATGTACCATCCTTGTGGACTATCATTCCAACTCAGCATGTTACTGACGTTCATATGTCATTTATTCCTCTGTTACAATGTTAGTTTGTGTAGCTGTCACATTGTGTAATATCATGTCTGCTTTTTTCACCTATAGTTGCTCAAGAATTGTGATCATCATTAATAATTATGACATACATATTGAAAAATATTATTACAAAAAAATATTATTATGAAATTTTCTTTGTGATATAAGCACCTACAATCAACAGTCTTACTAGAATTTGAACATTTAACCCCATCTCTTACATATTTCTGCATACATCTCATTATTTTCTGTGCATTTTGTCCTCAGTACAGTTACTCTGTCTGGTAACTCATCTATTGTAGTTGCCCTTGCCATTTTCCCCAACCTCTTACTTATTTTTATATTCATATCTTTGATTTATGTGCACATTAAACTCACTATAGTTTCTCTGCCTGGTACAGCTTGCATTACTTGCTCTTTTTTAATTTCTCCAAGTCTTTTGGGTTTCTAATAACATGACAGGAATGGACCCCATTCCTAAGTCAAAGTACGATTAAAGTTATTGAAATTAGTATTGTTTCAATCTCTGATGTTAGCCAGAAGTGCTCTTTGCAGCAGCCGGAATGTATCCAGTAATAATTCCTTCTGCAGTTCATATGGACTTACATGTATCAATAACATATCTAAGTACGATTGTAAATTCTTTTTTATAAGACTTCTTGCTCCTACTATTAATGGAACTGTCTGAGTATCTTATTTCTACATTGCCCTCATTTCTGCCTGCAAATCCTGGTATTTTATGACTTTGCTTCTCTCTCTCTCTGTACCTAAGAAACTGTATTCACTGGGTGTAGCAATTTCCATGATCAATGCTACTTTTGTCTCCTTTTCATGGACTACTATATCTGGTTTGTTTTCTCTCATCTATTTTTCAAATTGTTGGTAATAGATGATCCCATGTGATATAAACTTCATCATTTTTTAGGATATTTTGTGGCTCATGCTTCCAGTGTTTTTCAGCTACTTCAGTATTATAATGTTTGCACAATCCCCAATGCAGCAGTCTTGCAGCACTACTATGACTTTCAGTATACAGTCCTTCTGCCATTAGTATATCACAACCAGCAACAGGATGTGCGACTGTTTCCAATTCTGCTTTACAAAACCTACATTTATCTGTTTCTCCCACATGTTCAATGGACTTTGTAAACCAATGTGTATGTAGTCCACTATGTTAGGCTACCAGTATTAGTCTTTTGTCTTTGGGTTTAAATTCAAATCTCCTTAAGCATTCCTATGTTTGATCCTGATCAGCATGAGGGTGTTCCAAGAGTTTTCTATACTTGCAACTATATTTATGCATTTTCCACATTTCTTGCCTTCTCATCTGATCCTTCACCTTATATTCTTTCTTTTGTTTTTTTGGCACGTTCAGCTGCTGCCTGATTTTTATCTACTTCTGGTTTGATTTCCATTCCCACTTGATGCTGATATGCTTCTGCTAAACTAAGTAGGGAAATCACCTTGGACTTATCCTCTTCATGTTTCAAAACTGTTGCTATGTTTGGGTTTTGTGAGGTCAGCAGATATGTATGCAGTCCCACCATTGCAGATCTGTACCTGTAATCAATTTCGAGGAGGCCCATATCTCCATTAGAACAGGGAATATATAATTGTGGCTTACATTGATTTTCATAAATCATTTGATGAGCACAAAGCATCCTTCTTGTTTTCCTGTCCAACTTGTCTAACACCTTTTGGGGCAAGTCAATCACTCCATAATTGTAAGTTAGGGCTGGAAGAGCACAGGAAGAACAAAGTGGTTAATAGTTTAGACATTGTTCACAGATGTCAATGCTGTCTTCAGTATTAATTTAAGTCTTCTAAAGTATTCCTATGTTTTATTCACATTTGTTTATGTTTTATTGTTGATCCTTCATCGATTCCCAAATATTTATACTCTCCCTCTTGCACAAGTTCTTTCATATCACATTTCTGTCCCAAGCTGATGTTTTCTTGGTGCTGCAGCTCTCCTGCTTTAAAGGTTGCTTTTGCACATTTATCAAGACCAAATGACATTCTTATATCATCCAAAAATTTTTGACCACTTGCAGTTGTGCTTTCAGTTCCTCATATGTTGAACTATACAGATTTAAATCATCTACAAAAATAAGATGAGAAGTTTTTCAGTTTGTTGTTTTCTGGGAGCCAGACTGTAGCCATGACCTAATCTGTTAAGTAGACAATGTAATGGGTTAAGAGCAAGACAGAATAGCAGTGGTGACAGAGAGTCACCCCGAAATATCCCCCTTTGAATTTGTATCCCTGGAGTAATTATTTGTCCTTTATCATAGCTTAACTGAAAAGTGGTTTGTTACTGTTTCACATTTTTTCTATAATGTAATCAGTTGGTGTAGGGTGTATCTTATACATTTTTAAGCACTGTTTCATCCATGAATGTGGGATATTGTCAAATGCTTTTTTACAATTTATCCATGCCATACTTAGACTCTTCCCCTTTTTACAGTTCTCCATTATAACTTTATTGAACAACAAATGATCCTTTGTCCCATATGACTTTCTTTTGTTACCTATTTGCTCTATTGCCATAATTTAGTTTTCTTCTAATTCACTATAAACTCTGTCAGAGTCAGTTTCAGTGTACAGTTTATACGTCGTTGGAAGGCAGGTTATTGGTATATAGTTTTTTATAACTTGTAGGTTCACTCTTCAGTAGGAATATTGTTTTTCCTGTTGTTAACCAAGCTGGTGTCTGATCAGGGTGTGCATATAAATAGTTCTTACTCATGGCTAAATCTTCATGTAAAGAATGTTAATACTTTTAGCCATAAGTTAGGTACTGCATATGGGCCTGAGGTTTTCCAGTTATGAGCTTTACTTAACTTTGTTTCAATCTCTCTGGCTATTACTTCATTCAATTTCATATCCTGTGCATTTGAACTTCTTATTCTTTTTTTTTTACTTCTTCTATCCATTTAGCATCTTCGTTATGTTCCACAGTATCTTCATAGATATTTCTCCAAAATGTATCTATTTCTTCTTTTTTGGAGGTGTTTCACTTTCTTTTGCCTTGTTTCCCAGTTGTCAATAAAACTTATTTGGGTCATCAGTAAATTGCTTATTTTGTACTTTTCCTTTATATTTACCTGCATATCTTCTAAGTTTTTCTGTCTGTGCTGATATTTTTCGTTTATTATTTGCGATAGTCCACAATAGATCTAGATCTGTTCTGATACTGTGCTTTGCTTTTATCACGTGTATCTTTCTGAGCATTTTTTTTTCATCCGTTCCCTCATCTGTAATCTTCTAACAGTGACACTTCTTGTCTTAATTTCTTTTAGTTTTCTCTATTCGATATTTCTATGATGGCATTCAATTTCTCCCCATCCTTTCCCTTACTACCCTGTGTTTTTGTGGTAAAACTACTTATTATTAACTTAGCTGTACAGCAATATATCTTATTTACTTCTGTTATATCACATGAATCTTTTTGGACAGTCCTAATTACTGTGTTCATTTGTTTTATCAAACTTCTAATTTTGGGGGTATTATTGACTTTCTGTAGTCTATTTCATTCACTGAGCTTAATATGTCTGTCAATTTCTATTAAATCAAGCGACTCTTCTCTTAGATCATGTTCTTCTAAACTGAGAGCACATTCTTTATTCTCCACTTCATGAGGGCATTCCATAGAAAGTTCCAGAGCATCTTCCTGTGCCACATTCTCTTCAATTTCATCTTGTGTCATCCATTGGTCTTTCATATCAGAGCTCACTGGCTTATCACTCCACAACATTGACTGTGTCAGAGTTGCCACAGTTTCCTGTTCCTTCATTTGCTATGCAACTCCAACTGAAAGTTTGTACTAGTCTCCTATGAAAGGCTCCAAAGTATCTTCATATGGCACCTGATCAGATGTTTCCCACTCCACTTGTTCCTGCTTATTTTCGGGATCCATTGCTCTGTTCTGCTGTGATGTTATCTGAGTTAGGTTTTCTACACTAAATCCTTCACTTTGCAGGTAATCCATAACATCAGTTTCTGTTTCTTTAACTTCTTCATTACTAACCCTCTCTTTTACTTTTCCTCTTTGTTTTCTTATTTTTTTGTATTGCAAAATTTTCCATCTCAGGATGCCTTTGCCTGTATTTATCTTCAAATACCTTTCGTGCTCTTTTAGTATTGATTAGTTTTGTTTTCTCCTTTGCATAAAAAATTGTACCATATTAAATATCTTTTTCTTTCCCATGTCCATAATTCTTCTCCAGATGTCTCCTGCTCCTCCTGTTTCTCCTTACTTTAGGGACTTGTTGTTTCATCATGCTATGAAGTAACCTGCACTAAATCCTTCACTTCGCAAGTATTTCGTAACTTCATTGTTTTTTTAACTTTTATTTTACTGATCTTCTGTTTTACATTCTTTCTTTGTGATCATATTTCTTTATTGTGATTTTTTCCATATCTGGATGCCTTTGCCTGTATTTCTTGTCAAATCTCTTTAGGGCTGCCTTTTTTGTGTTGATTAATTTAGCATTCTCCTTTGCATAAATATTTGCACCATATCAGATCTCTCTTTCTTTTCCATGTCCATACTTATTTTTTATACCTTTCAAAAGTCTCTAGATTTTGTTCTTTATATTTTCACACCTCCTCAGACACTTCTTTTTCCAAACAGCCCAAGGTTACTTTTTTTTAAACAAAAAACATCTTTATTAAATTTTCATATATAACATAGGCAATCTTACATTTATATAAATGAAAATAAACCGTAACAACCCAATCTCAGTTGCAAACATTATACCTTGCAAACCGTGCCAACACAACTGTAGCTGCAAACAATATACATCACTTTTAATATAGCCAGACATTGTCAGTCAGCCATTATGTAGCTCATTCAAAATTTCCTTCTTTTAAACCTTGTTCTTCCTCTGCATGTATTGATCCCACATTTTCCATTTTTTCCTATGCAATTTGCTCCTACCCTTTTCTAAAGATCTGAGTTGCAGTAGTTTTATTTCTGTTACTATCTTTGCTACTTCTAGTAAAGCTGGTTTAGACTTTGATTTCCATTTTCTAGTAATTGCTTTTTTTTGGCAGCCATCATAATTAGACTCCGCAAAGCCTTACTATGTCTAGGTAATTCTGACTCTGTATCATAGCTTAAAAATAATTTCCCTAGTTACTTGTATAATGTTTCTCATCAGTCTTGTGTATTGTGACTCTAGATAGGATTCTTAATATACTTTATTGTTAGTACATCTATTGTTCATTATATATGTCTTTGTAAGAAATTAATAATGTGTGCTCATCTATATTGTCTGGTTGAATATACTAGAAACATGTAAAATATATTGTCTGTATGTCTTGCATATATGTTTATTTGGAGCTTTTCTCCCCGGGCCTCCACTGAAAATGGACATGTATCCAGCTGGACTATCCCAGTTAACAAATGTAAAATAAATAAAAATAAATAAATAAAATGAACACAAATTTTTATTTGAATTTTCTGACAGTGTTTTCTTGTGGAAGTGTTTTTCTTTCCTGTAATTTCTTTCTTAATCTTTTTGTATATCTTCTGTCAGGAAAGTCTGGGCTTCTTGCATAATAATAATAATATATAATTTATTTCTTATTCTCAATAGTCCACTCTATTATCTTTATGGCTCTGTTTTGGCCTATCAGTTTCTGTGATTTTTGTAGACTGCTACTTCCTTCTACAGCAGGGCGGCATCCTCCCCCAGACCTGACCTAGCTTTATTGCAGGAATATTCCCATGTCATTAGGATTCTACACAGTCATTTTTTCCAGTCCAGGCACCAGCATGCCTACCAGGATCAGACACTTTTTTATCATGATTCTTGTGTACCCAGTTATCTTTTTAATTCTTTAATCTGCTTCTGTCCATCATATAGGCTATATAAAATACCATCTAAAGATCAGTGTTGTCCTGAGATTTTGTGAAAAATATGGTCAACCTCATGAAGAAACTCCCCAAGACTTCAGGATGAATTCAGTTCCAGCAATAGTACCCTCCTTTGCTTATTGACTTATCATCTCTCCATTTGGACCCCAATGTCCGAATTTGCCCTGTGTAGCTTTCATGCTGTCCTCACAACCATGCTTAACAGATTTAGCCATAGGCTGCTGGCCATTAAAACATGCATGTAGTCATGTAAGCATGATGAGTAGCATGCCTTTGCAATTAGTACCACTGCTCATTGTGATAACACCTAAACATTGTGTAGGCCTTGGACGAACCCTACATGATTGTTCATGTGTCCCACAGTCAATGTCATTGCTGGAAACAGTTTTAAACCTATCTTGATATTGTCTGAACATTTAGATATTTAGCCAATGTGATCCAACTCCTCTAATATTATTTTCAGTGCCACTGGTGATTTTAATACATGAACAATCAATACTCCTGAGTTGTTTTATTGTATTCAGTCTTTTGTGCACTCTTTAGAAATCATGAGCCACTGCAATCTCGCCACAAAAGTTTTATGTACAGTGAAGTATATTCCCACCAGCATCCTCTTTTTAATCTTTTCAACTTCTCTAAAATGAAAATTAAAAACATTTCTAAAATCCTTACAAAACATAAAATGATTATCAGCAAGGCATTTTTCATCACCTCATGAAATGCTCTACAGATATTCAGTTATTCTCTTGTCCAAACCCCTCTCTGTCTTACCCATGTAAAATGCCTCACAGGACAAACACTTAGCAACATACACTACTCCATGGGTCTTACAATTAAAGTGTTCATAACAAAAAATAGTTCTGGGGTTATATGAGATGGTGACATATGGACCTTCATTTTTATAATGACAGTATATATAATGGCCTCACATGCTCATAACTTTAACTGCACCTTTGAATATTTTGTTATCTTTTCTTTCTACATCCTTTTTTAAGTTTTCATGATTCTCAAGAATGAAAGTAGTTTTCTTTACCAATGTCCATAATAATAGTTCTCTGTTAAAAGACACTCTCAAATTCTTAATTAATATTTGCTTAATTTTACCTAAGTTGCAATCATATGTTAGCACATTCCTTGAGAAAAATATACTCTTTCATTACTAATTTCATTGTAGGACTGCTTATCAGAATTACAGCTACTACATGTAATTACATTGTTTAATATTGAAGGAAACCTGTTATGCTGATTGTTACAAAACTTTGTTCCTAAAACATAACAGGATATCTGAATGATAGTCTCTCTCTGTAAGCATGTCCAACAATGTCTCTGTTTCTCTTAAAAAATCCCTGTCACAGAGACCATCCTAGGCAACTGTGTAAATTGTTCTTTAATCAAGTGTTTCTTTTGTCAAAAGGGGTGATTACTCCTAAAATGCAACTTGGTATTTGGAAAAGTTAATTTGCAATAGATTGTGGAATGAAAAATGTTTAAAGAATGTTTTTTAAAAAGGGTAACATTTAATTATTCTTGTCATCTGCATAGAATATGTTGCAGTTAAAAATATGTCTTCAATGATTTGTTGAAAAATGCATCTAAATCATCCAAAGTGCCATTCCACAAAATAAATATGCCATCACAATACCTTAAATACAACTTAACAAACTGAATTTCCTAAAACTTAAATGCATAATTCAGTTCCCATTGTGGTGATACCAAATTTGCAAATACTGTGGCACATGTGGTCTCAATGACCACCCCATTGAGTTGTTTGAATAGTTCTTGTTAGATATAAAAAATGTTGTTTAATACTAATTCCATTAAATCACATACTAAATTAATATCATTGTTATTAAATTTCTTAAAGTAAGTTGGTGTTTCATGGAACCATTCAACACTATAATCTTGTGGGATAGAATAAAAAAACTCATCATCATCATATTAAATGCCAGTCTCTAAAGACTCTGGAATCATTAAGAATATGTCAAAAGGAAGAGGTCAGAGGTCACATCTTTCAATCTCTTGCCAGGTTTATGTGACTATGAACATGTCTGGGAAATATATGGCAGTGCATGTATGTCTTAGATGTTGTTGAATATGCTTCTAAGACTGATATTTAGGAGGAGAAAGCTGGAAGTGGGAGATGGGAAGGGAAAAGAGAATGCTACATTTAATACTATGTTGTTAGTGTGTTTTTACTGGTGTGTGGGGGCAGGGTTTGGGTGAATGCAACAGCTGATTATTTGGAATTAAATTTTACTAAGTAAAGTATGTAGCCAAATGCATTTGTGTTTTAATTTTATTGGATTTCATATGGTAACATTCCTAGATGTAATATATCTGTAACAGAAAAAGTCTAAAAAGGATTTTTGGTACAATGTAGGTGCTGTGGTGATTGGTAGACTTGGTAAATGTTGGTGTAGTGAGTGTGCATTTGTAAGACTGTTAATTAGATTCAATAGGGAGGTGTGGTAAAACTCCACTGCCAGTTACGAGCAGACAGGTGATCTGATGTGGCGACCCCTAACTGAGAAAAGCCAAAAGAAGAAGAAGAAGAAGAGGGGAGGTGTGGTAAATGGTAAAGACTGCTCATATGCTGAAGAGGCACACTGGTAGGGTTTGACTCCGAGACATTTTGTATGACATGTGAGAGTAGTTATAGCTAGAGCAGTAAAACATCTAAAAGGATATGCTGGGTTGCAGCACTTTAAGTGGATGAGCTAGAGAAGATAATTGTAGGTCAATTGCTATTTTATGTTCTGATTGGATGCAGAGATAGGTTGGCAGAAGGGTATGGGTGAAGCTAGGATAGTTGAAATGTAGAGTAGGAGAGAATAGTAGGAATTGGGGGCAGGGTAGGGAAACAAAGTGTGCCCCAGCATAGTGAGGACAAACAGAGCAGGGTCCACCCACTGAAACACCAATGCAACCGTGCTGACATATGATAAGAAGGTCTCCACAGATAACCATATTAGCTTGACATTGAAAAATAGAAGCTGAAAGGAGTAAAGGAGAATTACAGAGAGCAGTACACCAGCCCAGGAAGACTATGCAGAAATTTAAGTACATGATTAAGTATTTAGTGTGTTAACTACAAGATACTATAGAAAATGTATATATATATATATATATATATATATATATATATATATATATATATATGTGTGTGTGTGTGTGTGTGTGTGTGTGTGTGTGTGTGTGTGTGTGTGTGTGTGTGTGTGTGTGTGTGTGTGTGTGTGTGTGTGTGTGTGTGTATGTATATTGAGAGAGAGACAGATAAAGAATAGAGTTGTTGATGCTTCTGTGGAGCCACAGCCTTTAGTACAGAGTATGCACCACACAGCTGCCTTCTTCAGGTAAGTGTACATGGATACTCAGCTGTCCCTAGTCTAAGATTCTTCAAGCTGTAAGTCTTAGCTTATGTTAGCATTATTGGTATTACACATACATGTCTATTATGACTGCACATTCTTGGTGCTTTCAAGTATATAGACTTCAGGTTTGGGTGTCAGTTGCTGGATAGGCACAGCTCATATGCAGCCTGTGCAATGTATTAGCTGCGGCTGGTTTGGATATGGTCAACAGAGTAAGAGTAGAGATGGCTAAAAGGACTAAAAAAGGTTTGATTAAATCAGATTATTGATATTTGTAGGGTAAATGTACTGCAATGCTTGAAGAATTTAGTTTAAATTGAAAAAAGAAAAAAGATAGGAAAAGACAGGTCAGGTCCTTGAAATACCTTTTGCAGATATTTATGTAATATTGCCGAAAATTGAATTCAGAGGTTATTGTGTACGCAGTTCTAATTGGCAATCAAACATATACAGTCTAATGCAGCAAGATAGAAATACAGAACAGTGTAGCACTGCAAATATAGCTATCAAGTCTGTTGTAGCATGTAGCCCTATCAGTCCTTAAAAACATGTACTACTTCCTGACGTCTGCAAATAACTCTTAACTAGAGGTTAAAAAAAGCACAGCTGATCATCTAGTCAACAATTAGTCTAACAAAGTCTATGCATTTCACCATGCAGCAATAAAAGTGAACATCTTATAAAGTCACATTTTCGTGCTTGTGTTAGTAGATCTCATCTCTGTTACCTAATATTTGCCTCAGTCAGCAAATAAATAGATAAACAAATTGTTTAAATCCCTTTTGAGTACAAAGCCTGGAAAGGTTTGGTCATGCAGAGTAAACATGCAGGATCTAAATTAATTTCTGCATTTTAAAAGAGGCTGCAGGAAATAATAAGGACTGGATTGAATAGGTTCATAGGTTCATACTAGGCTATCTGCCCTAGGGCATTTGTAAGCCTAGCCAGAATGTGTTTGGCTTTCGCCACCCATTAAAATGAATTTTACTATGCCCTTTTCCGAGGTTTAGTTTACTGTGCCTCTGTCTAACAGTGACACAGAAGTGATACCCTGGGTGAACCTACGATCTCCCATCCACTCATCAAGATTCCTCTTAAAGAGAGTCAGTGAGGGACTCTGCCTAACCTGGACTGGGATTTTATTCCAGACTGAAGGGAGCCTCTGGGTTATGAATCTGTCCCTCCAGCATGTCTTATTTATTTCTGTGCTGAGGTTCAAGTCCCTTGAGTGCGTAGCTTGATGGGATTTGGATTTTCTGAGGTGCAGCATGTCCATTAATTCTGGGTTGGACATGGCTTTATACGTCAGGCACAGATCGCCTCTAAACAGGCGGTATGCAACCGAGTAGAGCTGGAGTTTCTTTAACCGGGCAGCATATGGCATCTGTTTGAGCCCTTTGATCCTCTTGGTGAGGTATTTTTGGGGTCTTTCTAGTTGCTGCAGGTGTCTGGTAAGGTACATCCCAAAAGGGGCATTGTAATCAATGATGGGCCTGATGAGGGATGAGTAAAGAGGCACAATGACCTCCCCTGATCTAGATGTGAATCCCTTCATGATTAGGTGGGCTATATAGAATGTTTTTCTAACCACTTTGGCCACATGGTTGTCAAATGAGAGATTGCTATCAACTTGGGTCCCTAGATCCCTAATTACTTCTTCTGTACTTAATGGATTACCACCTATGTGGTAATTTTTGGGCACTTTGTTTTTGCTAAAGGGGATGACTATACACTTTTTGGGATTTAGCTTGAGGCCATGGCTCTGGCACCAGTTGTCTGTTTCTATGAGACCCTTTTGGAGGATGCTTGTGTCAGCTGGAGAGTTGATTATGACACCCAGTTTGCAGTCATCTGTGAACTTGGTCAGCCACAGTCCTTTCATGTTGGCCTGTACCTCCAAGAAATATATACCGAACAAGAGAGGTCCCAAGACTGAGCCTTGTGGGACACCACTTGTAACTGGTTTGGAGTCTGACATGGCTCCAGCAATTCTAACCATGTGGGTTCTGTCCTTGAGCCAGTTTGCAACCCATCTAGTGACATATGGGTTTATATTTAAGCTGGATAGCTTATCTATGATGCCCGAGTGAGGTATTGTATCAAAGGCTTTTGCAAGGTCAAGGTAGGCTGTGTGGACCACCTTCCCCTCGTCAATGGCCTTGGTGACTGTTTCAAAGAAATTTACCAGGTTTAAGAGGCAGGATCTGACCTTAACAAAGCCGAACTGGGCAGGATCCAGTGTCAGTAGGTCCCCAATATCTTAATTTATGAGTTCCATTATGATCCTTTCCATAGCTTTGCAGACCAAGCTAGTCAGGCTTATGGGGCGATAGTTTCCAGGATCCGTTGAGATACCACCTTTGTGGAGAGAGACCACTGTTGCTGTACACCACTCTTTGAGTACATATCCTGTAGTAAGGCAGAGATTGAACGGTAGCTTTATGTTTGGGTTCAGCTCATCTTGGAGTTCATGTAGGACGCAGCCCGGGGCACCGTCTGGTCCCATTGATGCTGTGTTTTTTGCTTTGGAGAGAGCGGTTCTTACCTGAGCATCTGAGATGTCAGGGGGGTAGCATTCTGCTGGAATAGATATTTGCTCTTTTGGTGGGGAGGGGAGGGAGTTTGTGCTGAACCTGTCGGCCAGGAATGTCTGTGGGTTCAGTGTATTTTTTGTCATTTTGGACTAATTCTGAACATATCTGGGAATTCCCACCCAGGTTCCTAGCATAACTAAAGAAAGCTTTGTGATTATCTTTAGTGTCCTGTGCAATTTGTCTCTCGAAGCTGGCCTTAGATGATTTTATGAGTGCCCATAGTTTTTTGCTAATACTGATCAGGGATGCCTTCCCTTTTTGGGATTTTGCTCTATCATGTAGTAACTTCCTTCTTCTATTGTATAGTTTCTTTATGGCTGGGGTCCACCAGACAGGACGCCTGCCTTTGGGGGATTGGGTCTTAGCTTTATTTGGGATTGCATGATCCATGCATTCCTGAAGGTGTTCATAGAATGCGTTTATAAAGGATTCTGCGGTCTGGGCCATATTTTCCACAGGCCCGGAGGCTTTGAAGGATTCCACCTTGGTTTTGAGTAGTGTGAAGTTTGCTTTAGAGAAGTTTTTCACTGTGGTTTTCTGGGCAGGGGGTGGGGTCGGGATGGGGATATCCAGTGAGATTAATTTATGGTCTGATCTTACCAGTGAGGGATACACTTCTGGTCTGGTGCATAGAGTCCCCATGTTGGTGATGATCAGGTCCAGTATGTTTTCCCCTCTTGTGGGAGTGGTCACATGTTTTTCCATAGCATTTGAGTTTATAAATTCTAGGAACCTTTGGGCTAGGGTGTTGGAGCTAGAGTAATGCTCCCAGTCTATGTTTGGGTAGTTGAAGTTGCCCAATATAATGGTGTTTGGAGAGACCTTCATATTTTCCAGTGTTCTCAGGAAGGCCGAGTGGTGTTCCTGGGTTTGGGAGGGTGGTCTGTAAGCAGGCTATAAACTGGAAGGCAGTTTTACCCACTGTTAGTTGCACATGGATAGTCTCTGATGCTTAGTGCTGTGCCACCAACCTGGAGGTGTGGGTATCTTTGATGAATATTGATACTCCCCCTCCTTTTGTGGTTTGGTCCAAGTTTTGGGGCCGAAAAGCATGGTATGAGGTATAACCTGGTAGTGCTGGGGTGCTAGCGGGAGCCTTGAACCAGGTTTCTGTTACTGCACAGATATCGATGTTCTCCATGCTAAGGAGAGTTTCGGGTGCATGCATCTTGAGGTTTAGACTTCTGGCATTGAGTAGCATTACTCTTAGTTTCTTATCCCTTGTGATACCTATGGAGGTGGGTTTGCCTTTTGAGCCTTGCCTAAAAAAGGCACTATGGGGGTGGCAAGAGCATTTGCCAATATCCAAAAGCCCAGGGGTGACAGGTGCAAGCCGTCCCTAGCGAAGCAGCGTGGCTTGTCGAGCATGTCATCCCAGGCTGACAGACATTGGATCCCCTTTGAATGACACCAATACTTAAGCCAGTTGTTGAAATTGATCATCTTGTCTTCATATTGTGGCATCATTCTGGGTGAGGGTAAGATGCTACTCAAGGTCAGGGTCATACCGGCTTGGGCTACATGCTCAGAGAGCTCCTCTATGTCTCTTTTCATGTAGTCCAGGGAGGTACGTTTCAGGTCATTCACACCAGCATGGACAATGACTGAGTCATATTTGTACTTGTCTTGGAGTGACCTGAGTGCTTGTGTTATGTGGCGGATCCTAGCGCCCGACAGGCAGCTCACCGTGACCTTCTCCTTGTTCAGCCTGGTGAGCGGGACGTCAGTGTGCCTGACGATAGAATCACCTATTACAAGTGTATCTGGTGTGTTGTTTAGCCTTAAGGGCTGTGACTGTTCGGCACACTGGCTTTGTGAATTATGTGTTGCACGTGTTTTGTTTTGGGGTAGCGGTTGCTTGGGTGTCTGCTTTGGAGGTCTCTGCTGCTTAGGCAGATTTTTATTTAGAGCCTCCGAGTATGTTTTTGTATGTTTATGTGTTTGGTTTGCTGTCATGGTAGGGCTATGTGAGACTGGAATTGTAGTGAGTGTGGTTGCCTTCTCCTCCTCACTGGTTATGCCATTACTGAGTTGAGAGAGCTTAGCCTCCAGTTTGGCTATATGGTTGCATCTCTCACATATGTTGGAACTTGTTGGGAGGAGGAGAGGGTTGTCTGTGTACATGAGGCAGTTGTAACATTGCCTCAAGATTCACCAGCTGGACCGGAGAGGAGACTGCCAACTGACCTTTGGACATGCTAGAATAGTACAGGGAACTTCCTTTAAAATTGAAAAAAAGGGCCAATGGGGAGTAAGGTACTCAAGGGGAGTTTGTGAGGGTGTAGTGATTTTAATTTTTATGACAATGTATTTAACTTCAGCAATCCTTCCTATAAAAATTACTTCCTGACAAGCCCTTTATAACAGATGAAGCCGTTCTTCTGATAAGGGCTGCAGATAGTGTTGACAGAAATGTCACATGGTGTCAAAAATAACTTTGTGATGGTACTTGGCAGGGGCATACATGCATACATGAAAAGGAATTAATATAGTGGAATTATTCGTTATATGGGAGACTGTGCTATACAGAGCAAACTTGGAAATTTACAGAAAGTATTTTCTGACCAAAGTAGTAATATTTACAAATGAGCACATGCATTGTTTTCTTTTAAGTGCAAATCTTGATTTAGATTGTATGCTGCTAGGCAGGTAAACAGATCAGTGAAATGTTACTTTGAACATAAAACATACAGATTTAGACTGAAGGTCTGCCACACTTATTCTGGTCTGCTCCCCTCTCTCTGGATCTTACTGAAATCTGTTATAAAGGGCTTGTCAGGAAGTCATTTTTATAGGAAGAATTGCTGAAGTTAAATACACTGTCATATCTGAAACAATGGATAATGTGATGTGTTAAATACTCCATTCATGGAGAACATTTAAACAGGTAAAATATACAAGCCAACTGAGGCAACAGGCATCTTACAGTACATTGTATTCAGCCTTAGTTGGGTGGACTTGCTCAGTGGTAGCACTTCAGAATTTTGCAAATATCACAATTTCATGTTCCGGTAAAAACAGAGCAGGCTGCACATTTCTGATGTCTGCTGGAACTTTACAAATTTTCAGCCTTGCAGCAAATTCAATGTATTTCCTTCATCTGTAGTTTATGATAACAGTTTCACTAGTTTCTCTTTGGAGTGTGAGGCATATCTGCTTTGAATACAGTCAGCTCCCCCTGGATACCCTCTTGGCTTACCCTCATTTATTCATTAATTGACTTTCCATATTTCTAAACAGAAAACAGATGCTTCTGCCTTGAAGAATCAGTGCTACAGGTTTCAGTTAATTTGACAAATGCTGTTTAATTCATCTTAATGTCTCTCCTGTATCACAGCCCCCACTTTATTTTTTAATCTTGTGTCTTGTTAATGAGATTTGATACTATTAAGAATATGACAGTTGATTATTGAAGCTATTTTGTAATAGCTTTTGTCATTAATGTTCATTTAAAAAATCCTACATACATTATTTCATGTCCATGTCTCTTCTGTATTAGATATCATCAGGGTAATGTACACTTTAATTTGCTAATTATAATAAATGAATAAAATGGTGACTTAGAGAAAGAAATAGTATACATGTGTTTGCATTTCTTATGATATTGTTCTAATTAGAATGTGTATATATATATAACCATGCAATGTATACTGTTCCTGTTTTTGTTTTGAAACTGAGTAATGCTTTACAGAGTCCATTCTCAGTCTTTACTGACCATGATACTGACCATGTATGAGATGATTAATTAGGTATGAGTTGTTGAAAGTCACACTGTGTGTGAGTGTAAGATATGACAATCAATTATATATGTGCTCAGAATTACTGCCATTCCTACAAATATCATAAGAAACATACAGGCAGCACTGTTTTGATTTTTTTTTTTGTAGCTTGTCAAGATATAAAGTAGAATTTTCACTCATTGTCTGCTATTTATAAATATTACTTATATGCAAGTGCCAAAAATGCTCCTGTATGAAAGTCAATATATTTACAAAGCTTTAAGGATTTTTATACAGCTTCTGAGGACTGCACCTGGTAAGTAAAGGCACAAGGCACATTAATACATAAAGCACATGCATAAGATAGGAGACATTGCTCAGTTTGATATTCTAAATGGTGGTATAGCCCTATTCAGTGGCAATGGAAAATAGTATTGTCATTGGAAATCATGCTAAATGTTATAGCTTTTTTTTTTTAACTTGAACATTACAGAACAAATCAGTCTGAAGAAAAAATAATAATTGTCTTTCTTTTGATGTTCGCTGTCTTATAAAATGTTTTCTTTTTTGCTTTAATGTTGTAAACTGTCTAGGTAACTGCAGGCAATGTCTTTAAAGTGATTATGCTTTAATATTTGTAAAGATATCACAGTTTAACTTGATGACAAACATAGGTCACATATAACTAAGTAGTTCCATAGCATATTCTCTCTACCTCACATAGTTCAAGTACACATCGTCTGGAGGGCATTGTATGATCTCATACAGTTTACAAATCTGTCATTCATGTAGGTCAGTTCTTCTGACTCCTTCCCTCTACAGCACAGCCCATAAGGTCTGTTAATATCACAAGCTTAAAGAGTAAACAGCACAGGATCATACAGTCATTTTTTTTAAATTGTACATTCACTGAAGGTCCTTATTTCTGTTATTTCTAGTTTCACTTTGCCTATAGCTGAAATTATTGCACTTTATGTTGGTTCAGGCATTCTGTGTTGCTAATACTGGCTGCAAGAATTGATTAGTATCGTGCAATAATAGCTATACATGTCATAAAATATAGCATGAAGCATTGTCCATTAATGTTACGTCCCCTGATTTTGCACAGTAGTACTTTTGTATACACTATATTTTAATCAGCCTTTGGAAAATGGTCATCCAAATGAAGAAGTTTGTCTAGATATAATGAGGTTTGGAACAGACTGATTTGTCCCAGGACATCTTCAAGTGGGATTAGATAAATAGAGTAGCAGGAATCATAGCCGGACTTAGGCATAGGCCAACTAGGCAGCCACCTAGGGCTCCGCTTTAGTAGAAGCACTTTTCTAGTATTTATTTGGTGTTGGTAGACCAGGATGGGGGCACTGGGTGGTGTGGTGGGGGGTGCCATGGTGCCCTTTTGTCTAGGGCACCAGTTGACCTAAGGCAGCTCCTGGCAGGAATTAATAGGATAATGGGAAGATAGGGTTAAATAGGGATGTGGGAGGATTGGAAGGAAATGAGGTCAGGGTATGGAGGGGCTTAAAGGGTTTTAAGCAAGTGTAACTGGAGTAGCAGTTCCATTTTTGGCGTGAACATGCTACATGCAGGTGGCACACCCAGGACGACCTGTGGATAGTGTGTCTGGAGGTAGGCTTTGGAAGGTAGTTTTTAAGTTATTTTTGAGGTCTCTCTAAATATACAACTTTTTTTTTTTTTTTTTTTTTTTTTTAGAGGTGATTATTCCACGTGCATCACTATAAAATAAAGCAGTATACTCATGCAATAACTGTTAAGAATCAGTATCAGTATTCCTCCACTCATACCCAGACATAAAAAAAAGGCAAGGTTATTTTATCTCTTTGACTAAGGGTTGTTGGGCTTTTTAGCTTAACATAATGTGGTGGATTTATCTCTTGATTAAGGGTTATTGGGCATTAGCTTAACGTAATATAGCAGATTTCCTCGCTTCCCTATTAAATAAGCGAATGTTCAATATTGCGAAAGCCACTATATCGGCAGCTAAATGTCAAAAAGGCCAAATCCCGAACAAACGAAACAGCAAAAAAAAAAACCCAAACACAAAATCCCACACCCCCACTACTTAAATATACCAACTCCAAGATTGCACCACAGTGGGTGAAACAGCAAAGTCCCGAAAATGGCCCAGTTATTTTTTTCCATAGGAAAACAATCGCTGTTCCATGTCTTTGGGATTTGGCCTTTTCGACATTTAGCTGTCGATAAAGTGGTGTTCGCAATATTGAACGTTCGCTTAAATAATAGGGAACCGATTTCCTTTGCTTACTGAATGAATGGATGCATTGTTTATTTGAGGTTTTGGGTACTTGCATTGTAGCGTCATGGCGGTTATCTTGCTAAACACGGCTGGATACTGGGTGAAGGAAGTTGGAGGCAATCGGGGGTCCAAGGGGGCAAAGGCTTGCTGTGGCATTTTGCATCGTGGTGAGTCAAGTCTATGTTGTGCTGCATCGCTGTGAACTCATGGTATTTAACATGCCTCCACGCTTCATCTTGTGTAGGGTTGCCACCTTTTCAAATGCCCAAAGTGGGACATTTTTGGTACAAATGTCAGATTTTGCAAGCTGAAACATACCCATGGCCAGTACAAAAGACTGAACTTCACTTTTTTGCCTAAATAAAAGCTTATTCTTGTAGCATTTTAGTTGCTTACTATGTTTCTTATAACATTTAGGTGTTTCACACACAGAATAACTGTTTTATGCAACTATTACATAAAATATAGGAAATAATTTTGCCCTAAAATCTCAGGACATTTGCCATTTTTACAATTATTTTGCAGGACACAACTGCCCAAAGAGGGATTGTACCTCGCAAAGTGGGACAGGTGGTAACCCTAATCTTGTGCCACTACTCTAGTGAAGGGAGGGAGTTCACTGTATGTCTCTCCTTATTTCATTGCTGGCTGCCTTCCTGGTAGCAATGTTCATCATGTTCAAGTAGACACCTTCCTGTATGACTAGATTTCTGCTCCATTATATGTACAGCAGTATGGATGTTCGCGGGCTTGGGAAGAGGCATTCATTGTTGCTCACGCATATTTGCTGCCATTGGGGGAGTTGACCATTAATTGTCAGTTCTGTCTGGCTTCTCAGCAGTTCGGAACCTCTCGCATTACCAAAAAAATAATATATATATATATATATATATATATATATATATATATATATATGTGTGTGTATATACACATACACACAAACACATTGTGCAGAAAGTCACAGTTTCTTCATATGGCTTTGGGGTTGTATATGTGTGAAGTTACGTATATATCAGTCAATTCTAAGACTGCTGCAGAGTTTTTACCCCATGTCATGGCCCGTTTTGCATAACACGTTGGTCTTAAGGCAAATTAGGGAGAGTTGCATTCAGAAGTGGGTTCAGACATTACTGTTTTAGCTTTCACATCCCTTCAGAAACTTGCATTGCAAAAGAAGAAAGGGAAGCCATTGAGGGTCATGGTAAGAAACAGTGACAGACTTAAGTGTTAAGAGTCCGTGGGTGGTTGGTTGTTGTTTTGTTTGGGATTGCTTTGAGGTACTCATGAATCCTTACAGATTGGTTGGGAGTTAAGAGTCTGTGTGTGGTTGGTTGCTGTTTTGTTTAGGGTTGCTTTGAGATACTCATGAATCCTTACAAATTGGCTGCAGGAAATAATGAAAGGCATTTGAGATAGACATTTTGAGTTTTAGCCATTGTGCTTTCGGTAGGTTCATGCAAGACTTGCAGTTAGTGCTCTATTCTCTAACCTTTATCCAATGGTTACTAGAAGATTCGGACAGGGTTCTGTTGAGGCGGTCGAGAGGGTATGCCTTGTTTAGATTTTAAAGTCAGTGGTAGGCATACTGGTTCTCGGAGTGGCTGAAGTTTATGGAGCAGTATTTTTGCGGGTTTAGGAGCAGTTGTGGAGGTTCGTTACTGCTCATTGGTTACAGCTGAACTGTTTTGCTGTTGCTTAAAGAAATTGTGTGTGTATGGGATACTTACTGTACAAGGGTTCCAGTGACTGCCTTGTAACGGTTCAGGCCTTCAAAAAGTTTATAATTTGAATCAAGTTGGGCTGCTTCACACTTAGGATTTGTGGTTTGGATTCTGGGCTGGCAGTGAGATGGGATTCACTGTGTTACAGTTGGGGTGTTTTGGTAAGGGGTCCTTTTGTTTCAGGATATACCTCACAATTTTTTGGCCTTTGGAGTTTGGGCAGGATCAGGGACACGTTCAAAAATGGATACGGACCCTAATTAAAATTTTATATATATATATATATATATATATATATATATATATATATATATATAAATATGTATATGTGTGTGTATATATATATATATATATATATATATATATATATATATATATATATATATATATATATAGATTCACTTCAGAAGCTCGAAATACTGAAATCTTGAATTTCACTATCTCGAGCTCAAGAAGTGGCACAAAACAGCGAAAACTAAAAACCGCGAAATTCAAAACCACGAATACCGTAATTTTTGAATTTTAGCAGTTTTACTACACACACACACATACACACACCATCCACCACACAAACACACACAATCACTCGACTACATGAAAGCAGGGGGGCAAGCACCCCTGCGCCCCCCATTCCCCCCTACTTGAATATTCTCATTCCGAGGTCGCACTACCTACAAACACACACAAAACACCACCACACAAGCTACTTTCTCTTCGCACACACACATCACAGCAAAAAAACACACTGACACACACCACAGCCCCTTCCCAAACCCCATAACACACACAAACACACACACACTTACCTGAATACATAACCATAGTGGAACTTTAGAAGTGCAAAATTCAAAACCTCCGGTATTCGAGGTTTTGAATTTCATGCTTCTAAACTTTCGCTATTATGTGGATTCGGCTTCTTGGGCTCGTAATACTGAAATTCGAGATTTCAGTATTTCGAGCATATGTATATATATTATTTTTTTATTACCTCTTTCACACCTCTCTATGGTACAGATTCTGCTCATCTAGATGTAAGGGAACTGGTTGGCTTGCCTCTGCAGCAACTGGGGGATGCTTTGGGGGAGGGGATTTTGCTTTGCAGGTCAATCATTCTAGTAATCGGTTGAGAAAAAAACATAATAATATAGCCTTATATTTTGATCTGATACTCATAAGTCATGGCTGCTTGGCAAATCACTGTCAAATCAGGCGGGTTGAAGTCATGACAGACATTTCAGTCTCAGGCCTAATACCCTTTAGGTTCATGGGAATGCGAAATCTGTTGTCCCTAGTTATGGGGCCTTTGTCCTTTGATTATTTAGGCCTTTGTCCAGATTTCTGGTTCTAACAGGTTGAAAGTATCTGCGTGGAAGTTTGTGGGAGGTGGATGGAATGTGCTAGCATCATTCCTTTGCTAGGTGGACCTTTTCACTAGCATTTTACTTTTCATGCATAGATTTTCGCAGGTGGGAGAGGGATGCTGAGAGTGCCCAGGCCTTTTTATCATAGTTTGTTCTGTTTTTCATAAATAGGGATAGAAATGAAGGAAGTCAGTTTGACTTCTGAAGTCCTACACTGTAGGAAATTCATGTTAATCTGATACTGGATTAGTTATATAGACTTGTAAGAGCTGTATCTGTTGTACAAGCAATCGTTAATATAAAAAAAAATGTCAATAGTTTTTAATCTTTGCCCCACTTTTATTTATGGCTTTGTCCACATGCTTTGCTCTAAGAGGTTGAGAGGTATGGTTCACATGGATTTCTACAGTGACCAGCAGTAACTGGAGCTGGTTACAGAGTGCCCAGATCGGATAGCTAGCTTAACTCATTCACTCCAGAGCAATTCAGAAAAAGCTGCCTGCTTAATTCCACCATAGGAACAACAGTGCAGCCTGAGCTCATTTTCAGAAAATCCATTTGTAATACCATACAGAAAACAAATGTTCATAACTCTTTAACTATAAAAGCTAGACTAAAAATGTAAACGCAAAAGTTGTTCAGCAGACACTGACCTTTCCAACAGTGGAAATCTTGATAGTGCATATCAAAGTCATTATTAAATATTTGGCAAGGAATGTTGATATTGTGCATATTTTTTACCTTTTTGGAAAAGCAAAGCACAATATCTTGGTCAATGTACCATGTAGACCCATGCAATTTGTATTTAATGTGTTAGTATGAATGTTAGCTTTAAAATGATACCTTTACTATTACTGTCTGATGCTCCTTTATGGAGATATTCACAGAAATATGATTAATATAATATTTCTCATAATTGATAAATAAACATAATATCTCATCACCTGTAACAGATAGAGCCTACATATCAGAGTAGAAGTTGTGCTTCTCAATGTCAGCTTCAAAATGATGCATCATTTGTGTGATCACCATGCTCCCTTACAAAGATATGGGCATAATAATGAGAAGTATTGTAAATGTATAATTTTCATAATTGTACAAGACTAAACAAACTGCAATATCTGTACATCTGTACAGTGCACAGACACAGTTCTTTTACCATGTTGTAAGGAGCAACACTGTCTTCAAAATGAGGTATTACTTGGCACACTGGCATGCTCCCTTGCAAAGTTATTTACCAAAATATGAAAAAAATGCAATTTCCATAACCTAACTCCAAAACAAACTTTGATGTCTGCACATGTGTACAACATACAGGGACAGTTCTTTTACCCTGTTTGAACTATCAGTACTGTCTTCAAAATGAGGTATTACTTAGCACATTCAGATGCTCCCTTGCAAAGTTATTTACCAAAATATGAAAAAAAAACATAATTTTCATAACCTAAGTCCAAAACAAACTTTGATATCTGTACAAGTGACAAGTGGAGTACCTCAGGGTTCAGTCCTGGGACCGCTCTTGTTTGGCATCTACTTCTCTGAAGTACAGGCCAACACTAAGGGACTCTGGCTAACAACGTTTGCAGATGACTGTAAACTGGGAGCCATTATTGAATCCCCAAATGATGTGGATACTCTACAAAAGGTCCTTACAAAAACAGATGCTTGGTGCCAGAGCCATGGGCTCAAGCTCAATGCCAAGAAATGTATAGTTTTCCCCTTTGGGAAAAAACATGTACCCGTGAATTACCACATAGGTGGCAGTACACTAAACACTGAAAGTGTGATAAGAGACTTAGGGACACAGGTTGACAGTGGTCTCACCTTCGATAACCACATAGCCACAACAGTCAGGAAATCCTTCTATGTGGCACACCTCATCACTAAGGGCTTTTCATCCAGATAAAAGGAGGTCATTGTCTCACTGTACTCATCCCTCATTAGACCCATTATAGAATACAATGCCCATTTGGTATGTACCTCTCAAGATATCTGCAACAACTGGAAAAGCTGCAGGAATACCTCACTAAAAAAATCACAGGCCTAAAGCAGATGCCCTATGCTGCCCACCTTAAAAAACTCCAGCTATACTCTATCGTATATCGTCTACTCAGAGGCGATCTCTGCTTAACATACAAGGCCATGTCAAACCCAGAGTTGTTAGACATACTACACTTAAAGAAATCCCAAACCCTCAGAGCCACACGCTCCAGGGATCTAAACCTTGTCATCACAATAAACGAAACATGCTGGAGGGATAGGTTCCTGATGCAGAGACTCTCCAGACTCTGGAATAGACTTCCCATACATGCTAAGCAGAGTGCCTCTTTGGTCCTCTTCAAATGGAACCTTGACGATTGGATGGGAGAAAGGAAATTCACCCCAGGGATCACATCAGTTGCCCTGCTAGACAGGGGTCCATGGAAGTAAATAGTGTGGGAAGAAATAGCCAGGGAATTGTTATGGCTAGGCTTGTATAGGCCCTAGGGCTAATAGCCTAGTACCAGCCTATGAACCTACATGTGTACAACATCGAGGCACAATTCTTTTACCATGATGGAACCAGTAATACTATCTTCAAAATGAGGTATTACTTAGCACATTCAGATTCTCCCTTGTGAAGTTATTTACCAAAATATGAAAAAAGTCATAATTGCCATAACCATATAACCAAATAACTAACTAATACATGTTAGTGCGGAGTGCAGAGGCATTCATTATCGTTCAGTAGAAATACTATATCATTATAATTCAGTCAAAACAGTATAACACTTGGATGGTACTGAGCCCTTCCTTCTACCACCTAATTTCCACCCATTATTAATTAAGCATGGAAACATGCCAACTACTTAGTATAAGCAGAAGTACAGTAATAGAAGCAGAAATGTCAAACTTATCTGGTTCATGCATGTAAGAATTAGTTACAAAAGTAATAATTCCAGTTATCGCATCTGACCATCACTCTGGTTACAATAAGACCCATCAGTTTTCCTCAATGCAGTATGTGCATATTGTTAACAGATAATAAATTATTCTTGAAAGCTGGATACATAAACAAAAAATTATAATAACCATCACTGAAACCTGAGCTATAGATAACCTATACTTGTTACACCGTATCTGTATTACGATCTTCAGCAGTCTGACCATGTATGCACAAGCACTTCCCTAGTACACAAATGAATTATTTCCCCTACCAACATCTTCATTACTACATGTTATACACATGTCCCTAAATGAAACATTCACCCAAATGACTCCTTCAGGGAAATGTTAAGATACGCACAATCACCAAAATTATATATATATATATATATATATATATATATATATATATATATATATATATATATGTGTGTGTGTGTGTGTGTGTGTGTGTGTGTGTGTGTGTGTGTGTGTGTGTGTATGACTAATGTATATTTGTGCATGTACATTATGTACATACATATATATCCATATACACACATGCACAAATTTTATATACATACATATATATATATATATATATATATATATATATATATATATATATATATATATATATATAAAGAAAAAAAAATCAGGGGTTTAGGAGGGTAGGCAGTTGATGAAGAATGTGGGTGGTTGCTTGCAATGACTCCAACCAGAGAAAAAACATAACCTGGCTTGTACATTCATCAAAGTGATAACGACTTCTACTTATGTGAATAACAGTGACAGCAGCTGAGACTTTTCCCAGAAAAGTGATAATGACTAACTGCTATACTGTAACTGCACGTATTGCTAATGTGATAATGACCTTCCTTTCATTACTGCAAAGGTATGGATGCTGAGACACAGGTGATAATTGCTGCACATAACCTGAATAGGCATTCAGTCAAATAGTATAACACAGATATTACTGAGCCCCTCCTCCCACCTAAATTCCACACATGACTGACAAAGCCAGGAGAAATGCACGAAAAATATGGTAGCTCCATGCTGTCAGTAGTCACCTACTGATAACCTTTATCTCACTCAGGCAACTACCGAGTATAATCATAATAATAATATAACAAGACAAGCAGAAATGTCAAACTTATCTGGCTGATCCATTTAAAAGTATTAATTCAGGTTATCTCACCTAACCATTCCCCTGGTTACAATAACAGTCAGAAGTTAAAAAGGCAGAAATATTGTCAAAAATATCCAGTTAAACAATGCCAACATTTCAAGGCCATTTCAAAGCATACCATTTCCAAATGGATTGCACACTGCATCCATTTCTATTACAAGCACCATGGAAAACCAACCTCTCAGGGGGTCAGAACACATTCCACAAGGGCTACATCTACCTCTACAACATTTCACAGGGGAGTCCCTACCAGGGACATACTGGAAGATGTTACCTGGAGTTCTGTACACACCTTCACCAAGCATTACCACCTGCCTATCTTTTCCAAATCCAGGGCAGGATTTGATAGAGCAGTCTTGCCTACTAGCCAGCTCAAACATTTCTTGACTGCCTCCACCCTTCCTCAGCTTTGGGAATTAACCCAGGTGTGATGACTGCAACAGTGAAACCAGAAGAACATAGTACAGTTGTGTACACTTACCATAAATGTAGATGTTCGAGTGTATTAACTGTTGCAGTCTTGGTTTCCCTCCTTCCAGCCTCCTTGTTTTCTCTATTTCTTTATCTCTCATCTCTATGGCTATTTCTACTTGTATTGGTATTTGCTTTTTACTGGTGGTGTTTCCACACCATAGCCTAGCTTCCTATTTGGGGGCTCCTGACATTCGGGGCAAGAAAAACTGATGTAATGGCGTTGGCGGCCTGTTTTTATACCCCAGGCGACCTGACATCATGGAAGAAGTGACAGCATCCAACGCAGAAATACTAAGTCTCTGGTATTCAGGCCAACTAAGGGCTACCTGCAGGCAGATAACCCAAGTGTGATGACTGCAACAGTGAATACACTCAAACATCTGCATTTATGGTAAGTGTACCCAACTGTACTTTCTGCTGATTGTGGTAATGAGGTTGAGGTCTCTGGAGTGTGTGGTACGGAGGGATCAGGATTTCTTTAGATGTAACATTTCTAACAGAGCTGGGACAGACATGGCTTTGTAAGTTAAGCAGAGATTGCCTCTTAGTAGATGATATGAGAAAGAGAATAGTCAGAGTTTTTTGAGTCTGTTCATGTAGGACATGTGTTTATAGCCTAGGATCCTCTTCGTGAGTTACTTTTGTGGCCTTTCCAGCTGTTGCATGTGTCTAGTGAGCTACATGCTAAATGGGGCATTATACTCAATGATTGGCCTAATGAGGGTAGAGTAGAGAGAGATGATGACCTCTCTTTTCCTTCCTCTTTCGCACCAAGCACACCTGAGGCTTTGCCGCTTGGAAAAGCTAGCTCAACCTACCTACAAGCATCAATCAATTACAATCCCCAACCCTTTCTAGTAAGACTACCAGTAGCAGGTTAAAAAAAAAACTGGCATCTCGTAAAGCAGCACCAGCAGGCTCATGTGTCTGCAAAGAAAAATATCAGGTAGAATTAAAAGGATATTTGAGAATGGGTGAACACTATAGATTTCTGCATTTCTGATACATTTCAAATGGGGATTAAACAACAAATCCTCTCAGGTAATACAATTCGATTAAAGAAATATTAGCCCATATGCAATACGGGTAAAGAGGATCCCTCCCATCTCATCTCTAACCATAAAGCACGGTGCCATTTTAACCACAAAAAGCTCAGTACAAACACTGACACAGCAAAAGTCACTACTGCAGCTGTATTTTACATGTTATACTAGAAAGTATTAAATATATGATTAAAGATCAGTAACAATGAATACATGAAATGCACTTACTTATACAATTCTCCAAAATATTCATCCACAGCAACACACACCCTAAGTTCATTGCTGAGCTACTAATTTTAGGTGACATAAACACCGTCAACAGAAAAAGTTATACACATCCCTGTGTACCTTCAGAATTTGCAGCCTCCAACATCCAGGAAGTGTATTCACATTGACTTTGCATGACTATTCGTGGCTTCTGTGATGTTAAAAACACACACACATGCACACACTCATTCCCACAAAATGACCAAAAGTTGTTTGCATGGCTCCATACCTCTCAACCTCTCAGCACAAGAAATCTGGACAAAGCCAAAAAAAAAGGGGGTGGGCAAAGGCCTGAAAATAGGGACAGATTATATCACACCTATAAATGTAAATTTGCTAGAATGCCAGATTTTACATTATTATATATTTTCAGGAGGATATGAAATTTGAAACTCAGATGTTGGTCATTATAAAGAATTATTTAATGATTTCAATCCTCAATGATTTGCCAGAAAATCACAAAAATTAATGACCAACAGACCAAAAATAAGAGGCAAAAATCTGGATAGTTGAAAAGTAATCATGGCTCCTCTCCTCACCTCTGTGCAACTTTTCTGTACAGATTTACACTAATATCTCACAGATAACAAAAGAAATGTAAAATGTTCAAGCTCCAAAATAGCTTTCATACCAGCTTCTTACCATCTAGTCACAAATGGGTTAGCTGAAGCATTTGTTGGAACTTAAAAGCCATTGACCCTACGAACCTGTTAAAATCACAAATACAAACCAGAAGCCTCTACAGCAGAAGACTGAGTTTTCTTTTTGTGTACCAAATTTTAATGCACACAATCATTATTGTTCCATAAGGGAAATTAAGGTTCTGAACAATAGAAATGGCAGTCAGCAAAGAAGGATAACGTGAGCAATAGACAGCACTAAAGTTCGACTACTGACACTGATGTATAGGACCACACCCACAGAGAGCTGAATGACTAGAGTGGCATCCATAGAATAATTAATGTTGAGCAATATGCACAGCCATACCTGGGCAGACATGACCATTAGATGGCATTCTACATGATGAATAAATAATGTCAAACCACTAGGAGGATTCATGGCAACACCTCCGGTGGCCTTTTCCAGTAACGGGGAAGCAGTGCTCGTGAAACGGAAATAAGTAGGAGAGGAAACATATTTTAAAAGGCAAGCATTTTTGAAATACAAACATTTTAAAGAGGCATCACAAATATATAGCAAAAAGGCGTGGTACGTGTATTACTATTTTCAAATTTGCAACACTGTATAACATAAACCTGACATGAGTGAAGCAAGCATTTTGTGATTCAAAGGCACAATCAGAAATGAGAAACACATTATTAAAATTGCAATCTGGCTCCATCCTTTTGAAAGAGGCAGATGATCGTTCACAGTTATTATAGCAATAACCCACGCCTGGGTGTGGGTAATGTGGGATTTTCCCACGGTTGGCATGGTTTGGTCCCGAGGGTGAAGCCCAAGGGACCAAACAAAGACAACCGTGGGTAAATCCCGCATTACCCACACCCAGAAGTGGGTTATTGCTATTATACTATGACATTATTTAAGAAAAGAAATAATTACTTTTCTTAAATAATGGCATTCTATAATGCCTCTTTGCTGCCCTTCCGCAGCTGTCTGGTATCCGCTGCAGTTCTGATGTACTGCATGCCTACCAGTACATCAGAGCTGTGGCAAAGCAACGGAGAAAGCAAGATCTCCATTGCTTTTTACTGTTTCGCTATGTTAAATGGATTTAACATAGCGAGACAGCTTTAAAATAAGCAACGTTGCTTATTTTAAAGCTGTCTCGCTATGTTAAACCCATTTAACATAGTGAAACAGTAAAAAGCAATGGAGATCTTGCTTCCTCCGTTGCTTTTTTTTTAAACCTGTCTTGCTATGTTAAATGGGTTTAACATAGCAAGACAGCTTTAAAATAAGCAGCGGAGATCTCCGTTGCTTATTTTAAAGCTGTCTCGCTATGTTAAACCCATTTAACATAGCGAGACAGGTTTAAAAAAAAGCAATGGAGAAAGCAAGATCTCCGTTGCTTTTTTCACACTGTGTCGCTATGTTAAAGGAGTTTAACATAGCGAGACAGCTTTAAAAAAAGCAATGGAGATCTCTTTTGCTTTTTTTAAACCTGTGTCACTATGTTAAACTCTTTTAACATAGCAAGACAGTGTTTTAAAAGAGACTTATACTAATGGAAAAAGTCCGGGCGACCGGACCTTTTTCTATTAGTATAAGTCGATTTACAACATGCACGCTGGCCAATCAGCGTGCACGTTTTGGAATATTAATGGAGGGTCATGGTATAATTGTTATACAGTTTCAGAGGGTTACCTGTTTCTTTACCATTGCAAGTTAAAAACAATATCCTGCTACCAATCGTTGCTATGTGGCATGTGTCAGAGCTAAGATCGTAAAAGCAATAAGGACTGTCAGTTGGTTCATTAACTAAATGTTGTGTGTGTGTTTACATTAACCACCTATGTGTTTGTCTAAACTGAAATGAAGCAGCTTACCTTGTTAGTAATAAATGAATTTTGTTTTGCAAGCACTGCTGCTGTTAATGGAAAAGTGCTAAAAACTGCGTGATTTTTATGCAGTTTCATGATCTAAGTTATGGTAACAGATGTCCGTTGCAGCTGATTCCATTTTGCCATGACTGTACTCTATCATATAAAAAGACAGGAAGCATTCAAAGCCAATTTTCTCATAAAAATCCAATAGGACCATCAGATAATTACACTCTAAATCCAAAGTTGAGAAGGTAACTGGCAAAGTTCAGTTACTTTTTCAACTGATTTTTCAACACTAGCTTGAAATTAGGGCTGCAAACTTACATACACTGCAGGAAGGCAGTCGGGGTTAACATAATGGAATTCCTATCGCCTCATAGCATGCTCGGATTTAAGCACAGAGGTGCCATGGGATGGTACTCAGTGTTAATGAGTTAATGCAGGTGGTAAGGGGTGGACATGGTGATTGTGTTGTCACACAATCAGAGTAAAGGGTTTGATTCTCGTCTTTAAGTTGTATTTTCTGACTGGTAGCTCTGTAATTGGGTGAATTGAGATTGTCAGCTATAAACATTGCAATTTCATAACCGCAAGGTGCTTAATTTGTTTTTCTTTTGCAGATGATGGAGGTACAGAATTTCAGGCAGAGATGATGAAGTATGCAGTTGTATCAGCTGGTGGGCCTAAAGGAAGTGGATTTTGACATGTGATGGTGCTGTTGGCGGTTCTGGACTTTGGTGTGGAAGGCCGTGAGGTTGCAGGTAGTGACACGATTTCAGGTGCTCATTTAGGCAAGTAAGAGTTTGCATGGTTCAAGATTACTGTAGCGACAGGTGCTTGAGGTAAATTAAAGTCATGGTGCAGCAAGTGTTCAGTTTGCATTAAGGGGATTTTGGGGTAGTACATAGGTGGGCTGGAATTAACAACAGCTGGGATGATAGTGAGGGGCTTAGTATATGTATGACGGCTAAGAGTAGGTAGGGTTTGAGGGACCATTTTAGGTGTGCAGTTGTCTTGGGAATAGGTGTGGAGGAAATTTTCAGCTGCTGGAATGAGATTACAGAAGGGGGGAGTGCATAGGGGCATTAATGGGAGGCCCAAAAGAATTGCTCTTGAAAAGTGATGGATGCAGCTGTGAGGGAATGGTTTTGGCCACTGGAAAGGTGGGTAAGCAGGTTTTAGGTAATTCTGTTTTGGTAAGTATGCAGTTAGGCATGTCAGAATTGGGCGGAATGCTTGGAGTGCATTTCCAGTTATCCATTCAGTTTACTGTGTTGGTAGAGGGCCCATGATGTGCTCTGGGGATAGAAAGCTGAAATTATCTTAGGGCATGGTAGGTATTGGTAAGGTTAATACTAGGTTAGGGTTTAGATGAAGTACCACAAGAACCATTTCATTTATGCTTGAGTGAAATTTGTAGGTAGAATTTCAGGAATCATTGTAGGAATGAGGGTGTGTTTGGTATATTTTGGGTACAGTGTGCCTCACTTGTGTTGGTGATAGAGGGCTTAAGCATGGCATGCTTTCATTTTTCAGAAGTAGCACATGTTACTTTTACTAGTTGCATACATAGCACGGGGGTCAAGGTTAGTTTTGAAGGTCGTGGCTCGGATTTTAGTCAGGATTGGCTTTAGAAGGTAGTACTTTGGGGAGATTAAGATTATGCAGGTGTTAGGTGTTCTTAATCAAGAGCATAGTACTGTGCTATCATGAATTTGGTTAGTGTTCATTGTTTTGAAGGGTAGACGTAGGTTGAGTGGGTAGATGGACAGATGTTGATTATTGTAAAGATGGGTTGTGGGTTGGAATTGGTCTTGGGTTGCTGAGTTCAAGGAATTATAACTTTGGTGGCATTTGTCATGACTGTAGTTAGTCATTCTGGAAATGTTTTGAGGGTCAACAAAGTTGAGGATGGTAATGAGGTGCTAAGCTTGTATTGGATAGATGGAGGGATGGCAGGATGGCTCTTGGACATTATTATATAGGGCTGCTGTTAGGGATAGTTGGCAGTTACCCCTGTGTGGTTTCAAGTGGAGGGGGCAACATTGGAGAGGGTTCAGAGGTTTACTATCAGTTGTTTGGTCTGTTGGCTACTTTAGCTATGTCTGCGATAGGGTTTATAAGTTGAGGGGTTGGGGCAGTGGCTTGTATGAGGGAAGGAAGGATGATTGAGGGGATATTGAGTATTTCGGTTTGTATTAAGCTGGGTAGGAGGTTCATTTGGGTTTGTTGGGGATTATGGCTCATTTTAGTTGTCAATATGGAACTTGTAGGGTTTCTGGTGGTTGAGCCGCTAAAGTGCCATGGTGGCTGTTTAAAACATTTTATGTTTATAGGTTCATAGGTAGGTACTAGGCTATTGGCCCTAGGGCCTATATAAGCCTAGCCAAATGGTACGCTGGCTCTTGCCACCCAAGAAAATTATTTTCCTGTGCCCCTGTTAAGCAGAGCTACAGAAGTGATCCCCAGGGTGAATTTCCTATCTCCCATCCAATCATCAAGATTTTTCTTGAAGAGTGTTAATGAGGAGCTTTGATTGATATAGATAGGTAGTTTGTTCCAGAGTATATAAAGTCTCTGAGACAGGAATATATCCCTCCAGCATGTTATGTTTATTGTGGTGACAAGGTTTAGGTCCCTAGAGCATGTAGCTCGGAGGGATTGGGATTTCTTTACGTGGAGCATGTCCAACAGCTCTGGGTTTGACATAGCTTTATATGTTAGGCAGAGATTGCCTCTGAGTAGGCGAAAGCTGGAGTTTTTTTGAGACGGTCTGCATAGGGCATCTGTTTGAGGCTGGTAATCCTCTTTGTGAGGTATTTCTGTGGCCTTTCCAGTTGTTGTATATGTCTTGTGAGGTACATACCAAAAGGGGCGTTGTACTCTATAATGGGTCTAATGAGTGATGAGTAGAGGGGAACAATGACCTCTTTTTTCCTGGATGAGAAACCTTTTGTGACGAGGTGTGCCACGTAGAAGGATTTCCTGACTACTGTGGCGATGTGATTATCAAAGGAGAGACTGCTGTCCACCTGTGTCCCAAGGTCTCTTATCACACTTTCAGTGTTAAGTAGTCTACCGCCTATGAGGTAGTTCATGGGTACAGAGTTTTTACCAAAAGGGATACAATGCACTTTTTGGCATTGAGCTTGAGGCCATGGCTTTGACACCAGGCATCTGTCTCAGGGAGGCCCTTTTTTAGGATGTCCACATCATTTGGAGATTTGATTATGGCTTGTAGTTTGCAGTCATCTGCAAACTTTGTTAGCCAAAGACATTCTGTGTTAGCCTGTACTTCAGAGAAGTAGATACCAAACAGGAGAGGACCTAGGACTGAGCCCTGTGGTACTCCACTTGTCACTGGTCTGAAGTTGGATGTAGAGTCTGCTACTTTCACCATGTGGGTTGCTGTGGTGTCAGGGTTGCTATTGCACTGACTTTAAAGAGATCTCATTTGGTTACTACATTCATTGTGTGGTCAAAATGGGGTGGTAATGTGGTATGATGGTATGCAATTGCATCTGCATGGCTTTAGTGGCAGTGGGCTTAGTATTTCATTGTCCAGTTGGTTGGCAATATCCTTGGAATCACTGTGAGGCTTCCTTTGGTCATGAGGTGAGGATTATTTAGTTAATGTGCAGTAGCTATGCTAGGTTATGAGGTTATGGTCTGTTAACATAGCAAAAGAGAGGGATCAGTGGTTTGTTTTCAGCTGTTTAGGTAACTGGCTATTTACGTTAGTTATGTGATAGGGGTTTTAGGAGGAGATGACTCGGATCCAGCTTAGTTAGAGAGCATGGGGTACGCTGAATGATGTTTGGCCTAATGCCTTAATGGTGGTTAGATTGGTGGAAGTTTTGTCAGAGGGAGGAGGAACAGCCTGGTCAGGCTGGTAGGCAGAGAAGATGGGCAGACTTGCCCTCTTCTGTTCCCCCTCTGGGGTTGGATGTTCAATTCAATAAGTTGGGAAAGGAAAGTGAGCATTTGCAATGTTTGATAATTAAATAAGCAAGGGGAGTAAGCTGTTTGGACGGAGGTGTAATTTAGTAAATGGTAACTGAAGTGAGCAGGTACGCTACTTCATAAGTAAGAGAGTGGAGGTATGGATGCTGCTTACTGATCAGGATGAGCGGGGGTCACGCTATCCTATGTTATGGTTACATGGATGTTGTGAAAAACTGAAAGGCTGCCAACCCAGCCAGATAGAAACTTGTAAATAGTTCTATGTGATTTATAAATATTAATATAATCCACAGGTTGGTTTTACAAATGTAAAAGAGAACTGTATGTTATGATTAATCTATATGTTGTACTGAGCTTCAAAAATGTAACCACAGTACACTCTGCTGGAAGAAAGCTGATAAGTCAAGCATTGCATGACTGTTTGATCTCAAACTCAGAGACATGATGTCTGGGTAAGACATTCTTTGTGTTGTTTTGAGACCAGAGTCAGTTGCTAGATTTTACATGTATAATGTCTTTTATTGCTGGGGCTTCCTGCAGGTGCATGATTACAAAGATATTTTAAACTCTGAGTTTCTGTTAGCCTGGGAAATTAAACCAGAGAGGTGTCAAGAATGATGTAATCTAAAATGAGTCAGCAGTAATGTATTATCAATTTAAGATTTTCTCAGAGAGAGAGAGAGAGAGAGAGAGAGAGGGAGAGAATTAGAGCATTTGGGATTTTGTCTGAACCTGAACACATCAACTTACCAGTACTTTCCTTTGCTTGTAAGTAAGATATTTATTTAGAACATTGACTTCTCTTAGAGATAGAAATAGCCAGTTTAGTCTAGTGTTTTCTATATTTATGTAAGACTATTCTACAGTATTATTTTAAGCATTTTCCTGTGATGTCTGAATTCTTGACTAGCACTGTGTTGAATTGAAGAGATTTGTCTTGTGTTTTTATTATTTATTATTAAATATTTTTTAAACCTTTCAACTGTGGATGTTTTGTGTAGAGACAATTTAAGCTCCAGAGTACATTGCATGTATATAGTGATACTATCCAAGCCACTCCAATAAGCCTTGCTGTCCGTCATACTTACTAATTGGATAATAATAATACACAGAAAAATTGGACACCCTTTGGTAAGGGCCTTATTAGTAGCTGATATTAGTGCTTGGTGTCAGTGATTTCTACCTTATAGTCTGGACAAGAAGGGGGCATAGCTGGAGAACCTGTGCTAGCCTTCCCCAAGAGTGTCTGTGTGTTTGTATGCAGCTCTTATCTCACAGTGTGTGTGTGTCAACTACTTGGGCAGGGACATGAAGCACCGGTTGAACAGAGAGGGTGCTGGAGGTTTTGGCTTGACCACTAGGCTGAGACCTGTACCCTATAGCTGTGCCAGTGGGGAGTCTTATTGGGGATCTGGAGAGAAAGAGAGAAACCAGCCCTGGACTGACTGTGATCTCTTTGTGCTCTAAAGGGAGATTGTACTTTACTGTGTGAGCACTTGTTATCCTTCCCACTGTGCATGCCCCTCACTGGTGCTAGTGGTGAGGACTGAGGCTTCTTGATTACTGGGCCAGTGCATGGGTGTCACAGATGTTATTTTCACCTATATCATGTTTTGGTTGAAGTTAATAAATATCGGTTTACAATCATGTTTATGGAAGCTTAATAAAGGTTGTCAAGTATCATTCAGTGTGATGTGTTTATTGAAGGGGACCAGGACAAATGAGGTTTGGAACAGACCAATTTGTCCTGGGACATCTTCAAGTGGAAGTAGAAAAATAGAGTAGCAGGAATTAATAGGATAAGAGAGGACAGTGTTAAATAGGGATGAGGGAGGACTGGGAGGAAATGAGGTAAGGGTAGGGAGGGACTTAAAGGGTTTTAGGCAAGTGTAACTGGAGTAAGAGTCACATTTTTGGCGTGAACTTGATACCCATCCTCCCTCCCCTTTTAATTAGTGGGGATTGCAGTTATTTTCAGTTTGGGCAGGACGGAGAGGAGGGGCAGGCTTGCCCTCTTCTGTTAACCCTCTGGTGTTGGATGTTCAATTTAATAAGTTGGGAACGGAAAGTGAGTGGTTGCGCTGCTTGATAAGTAAATAAGCAAGCAGAGGTAAGCTGCTTATTTGATTGGAGGTGTAATTCAGTATATGATAACTGAAGTGAGTGGAACGCTGCTTCATAAGTAAGTGAGTGGAGGTATGGATGCTGCTTACTGATCAGGATGAGCGGGGTCATGCTGCTCTATGTTAATGTTACATGGATGTTATCTTCACCTATATCATGTTTTGGTTGAAATTAATAAATATTGGTTTACAGTCATGTTTATGGAAGTTTAATAAAGGTCATCAAATGTCATTTGGTGTGATGTGTTTATTGAAGGGGACTGGGACAAAACAAACTGCCATATCTGTTTTAATCACTATAATCACAGAAACACACAGAAACATATACAATAACTGAAATGAAAGGTTACTATTAAACCTGATCTATGAATTACCCATGTGTTGATTCATCTGCAGGTTCTTGTTACATCAACATCAGTGGTTACAGTTTTTTGTACAGCCTTAAAATTGCCACTTATATGTCAAAATAAATTAATGTGCTCTCTCACACTTTCATGTATTCAGCGTTGTCTTTGTGCAAAAAAGAAAAAAAAAACATCCACTTATTTCTACCAGTGTTCTTTAGCACTGCTTTGCTTGTTCTTTATTTGTTTACTAGGCCAGAGTCTTCTGAAAACTCACATTTAATTCACAGTTACAGCCTTTACCTTCTTTGTTGCCCTTTGGTAACTACCTTGTGCTGTACTTTCTCTTGTCTGCCTTTATTTACACCTCATATACACCCCAACCTTTGCTTTTATTGCTAGTCTCACTTTTCTGTGAAGCCAAACTGCTCTTCCTCTCTTTTTGCCTCTTTCTCTTATTCTGTTCCACAGCCTTGATTACTTTCTCTGACCCATTTCCATAACTTGTTCATTCCTTCAGCATGCTCTTAGTTTACTAACTCATCACTGATCTCTGCCTGAGAACAGAATAACTTTTTCTGTTAAATCACACACTTTTGTCTTTGTATCTTTCCCCTCAGCTCTCTTCCCTAAATGACATAGTAGCATTATTACAGTTTGCTAATCTTGCCTTAACCTAAATATTTGGCTTGGACAACAAATTAAAATTGAAGATGGGGCATTGAAGGAAATGGTTAATTTTTAAAAGTGCAGACATATGGCCAATTTAAACAGATGTAGGGGTATTCTGAAGGAAAACGTTCACAATGTAGATGTTAGGTGAAAGTTTATTAATGTAAATAAACTTTACTGAGATGAATTTAATTATAAGCAAAGCAAATTTTTATTGGTATCAAAAGAAAGTGAGGATAAGAGGTTGTACTTAGAAAAACAAAGCTTTAAAAGTCATAGCATGTCTGTCATACAGGAGTACAACAAGCAATTATGAGTTATTATTTAGTTTACCAGCAAAGGCATAACTGTTATAAAAACCCTGTATCAAATAGTAAGGGTGTCAGTGGTGACAACTGCAATTCACTATTATTGAAAAGAACAATTATCATCTACTTGTCTATTATGTCAACCTTTAGAATGAATATCACTAGAAGAAATTTTGAAATTTCCTGAGTGAATGGGGAAATCTCAATGTATTCCAGAGAAGGGGTTGATAATAAGAGGTTATTTGCAATGTCTGATACACAGAGGAAAAAGTGACCCAAGACAGCAAATGCAGGGATAAATACTGGGAAAATCAAATGCTACAACCGAGTATATAAGTAACTTGCAATGATACCGAAGGTACTGTAAAAGAGGTTGTCACCCTTATTGTGAGAGTTGTTGGATTTCGTTACTACAGAAATGACTAGAACCTAGTTCCAGTTATCAGGAGTTTATACTGGACCTGCATTACTTTGATAGAAAAGTAAGATGAGGATTTATTTTCAGTGATGTTTATCGTGTAAGTATTAATTCTTTTTAAACACAGTTCAGATTTTATACCTGTAGAGCAACTTACAGTATTCATTTTTGTCAGAGCATGTGAAATGTATTTTAAGTGTGTATAGTTGAATAATGAATGGTTTAAAATGTTTAACAGTATAGAAGGGGAGCCCTGCACTTAAGTATAATAAAATCACCACTGACAAAGCATACAAGGGCACTGAACTGATTATAATGAGCAATGTATGAGTCTGATAACAGACAGACAATTATAAGAAGAAACAGTATTAAATAATATAGAACTTTGTTTCCGTGCTTTACATATGTAATCTTTTGAAAGTTAAAAGAATGGTGATATTTTTTTCTGAACAATACATTTACTTGTATATTTGTCATACCAAATATTTGAATGTATCTTGTCTTCCAAAACATTATTAGAATGCAAGCATTCAAGATGTTTTGTAATTACAGGCTGAATATTAATGTTAACATTAGGAATATTGTGCCATCTGTTTGAAAATCCATAGAATTGTGTGTTCCTGCTTTTGTCTTTTGCAGTGCCAAGATCTTCTTCCTTGTGGACCGTCAGCTAACACTCCAGAAAAAGTAAATGCAAAATGCACATGTTTTAGGAAACCTGACCTCATAAGGGCAAGGAAGTTAATTTGAAAAAAATCTATAGAAACCTGTTTCAGTTTCCTAAAGAAGAAAATCACTGTTATTGGACATCCCACATCACTGAATTTTAACGTCGAGTACTTAAACAATTTTATTTTTAAGATGACAAAATTACCATTGCTTCTGTCAAGATAAAACTGCTATCCTCAGATAAAGTGTTCGCTAAAACAGAAGCAAAAATGAACACAATGGAAAAAAAAAAACAAGGCTTTATAGTATGTTAGTACATCATGAACACCATTCTAGGCAGAATAAAGTGGTGCTGTTTGATTTGAATTTCTGTTTAAATTCTGAAAGCCATACATAATTTCAGAGTTCAGAATTATGAAACGATATCATCAAATGTAAGAGAAATGTGTTTTGAAGCTGAAGGTTAAGTGCCTTTGAGTATTCATCTTTTCCCAAATTACAATGACTTTGGAGTCTGTATTAATGTTAGGAGAGTATGGGTATGAAGTCCCCTCAATTTCCAAGATGCCAGAAACACTTTAAAACTGTAGCAATACATTTTGTAATTCACTTTTTAACAATTTGTAAACAAAGATTGAATAAGAAATATGTACAAGAAGATCCTTCTACTTGCCAAAAAGACATGCTGGATTGGTTGTTAACAAAAAAAATAGTGGGCTCAAGAGCACCACCAATAGCATACATGGCCATGATATCATATATGCATGAAGTAAAAAAAAAAAAAAAAAAACAAACAAAAAAAAAAAACACTACATGATATTACCCATTGGATCACCCTGTCAACAAAAGAAATTATAACACTTTGAAACAAAACTGGATAACTTGGAAAAAGTATTCTATTTCCCAAAATTTACAGGATTATAAAACAATAAGAAATAAAATCAAATACTTGGTACGTAACAGTAAACAAAAATATTTTTATAAACTTCAGTCCACAATTCATACAATCCAAAACAATTTTGAATTACATTAATAAACTAATAACACTAGTAAAACAGCCCAAATCCTCTTCTATACGAATATAAATCAATGAATATACTGTTATTACCACCTTCTTGTTGGAATGAATCACTAGGAAAAGAGTGATTTGTTTTTAATTGCATATTTAAACTAGGAAAGAGACCACAGCTGTGTCTCTTGTGAGTCACACAGAAATTAGAACAAGTCAGTTAAGGTTAATTACCTGTTAACCGAGAGTAGAACTAAGAACTAAAACCTTCTATTTAAAGGGTAAAATAAAACATTTCAAGGCTTTACTGGAAAAGCTCACCCAGACTCTACCACAGCTTGCTGTGAGGGAAATGTTAGTTTTTGCTTTCTTGTATTTTGTATTATTCCATTATCTTCTTCTATTTTGTATAATGTGATTTATTTTCATTACACTGTGTTATATTTGTATTCTGATTTTAAAACTTTGCTTTCTTCTTTACTGTCTTGTGCCTTGATTCCAAGCAGTGAGAGTGCTGAGCTTATAGCAAATTCTCTGCATTTTCCCTGCATTTAATGCCCTTTTCATGAAAAAGTTGTTGCTCTGCAATTTTAGCATACCTGGTGCTAAAGTATCATGCCAAGATTCTCAGCAGTGGGAGAGTTGTATTTATAACAAAGTCTGTGCATTTCTTACACTGAGGACCATTTTTGTGAAAGTCCTTGCTCTGTATTTTAGCATACCTGCTGCTACAGTATTGTGCCTAGAATCTCATCTGTACAAATGTTCATCTTATAGCAAATTATGTGCTTATTTTTACACTGTGGACTAGTTTTTAGAGTAAATATCTGCTTTTTTGCAATATCTAACTGGCCAGGAGCTTGAAGCCCTGAGATTTAATACAGCAGTGGCTGTGTTGTTCTCTTCAATGATTTCTGCTTCTCTTAGTCTCAAATCACTTCAGCTGTGTTCAGTTCCTGTTTTATATTGCCTGCATAGATGTTTTATCCTTTGTTTCTTTTTTTTTCACTGCAAAGTATTGAACTTGTCTGTAAGAAACTGCATTTGGCTTATATCTTAGTAAACTAACCCTGTTACAAATTCTACCCTGGTATTGTTTTTTCTAGTTACTTTGTCTTCTTGCAAAGCAATCCCTGGAATTTTAATTATTTTTGGTCCCAATAAAACCAAGTCCCAGTCATTTTAATTACATTTAACGTACTTTTGTTTTGTAATAGTAGCTGAGCTGTAAATCACAGAGATTCAGCCTTTTACAAGTCTTTCAGGGCACTTAGTTACTTTGTTTCCCCATTAATCCAAGCCCCAGGCATTTTAGTTGTCTTTGTTTCATAATAATAGCTGTACTGTAAATTGCAGTGTTTCATCATTCAAATCTTGTTACAAACCTCTTAGGATTTTTAAATTTTACTGTCCTCAAGTGGAAGCCTTTCCTTGTTGGTAATCTTATTAGCCTCCTTAGTATTAATTAAACTGAGCTGTGCCTGTTCAAGTTCTTTGAATTAACACTCAAAACTGTGAGGTAAGCTGCAAATGCCGAGAGATTATCTGAGCTGATACAAATGTTGCCATAAATGTTTTTTGATAAAATAGGGAAGGAAAAAGCTGTGCTGAAGTATCCTCAGTGCAACTCAGCTGTTGGACTTGATCGGTAGTAGGTTATCTGTGCAACTGCTTTTTTCCATGAAAATAAACACTCCCTGTCCCTTAGCAATCCATATAACTTCTTATCATATATATCCCTGAGAATTCTGGCATCCTAAGTATTTCACTTTATGTACCAGTCTCCTTTAAGGTCCAGTTCAGATCTCTAACCCCAGTTCCATTGCTGCTCCCCTGGGATAAGATGCTCCACCCATTTCACTAGTCAGATTATTCTAAACCCCATTGGTTATAGTATCCTAATTAAGCCACGGATCAGGATTTTCCACAATTCCTGTTGCCAACTTGATTGAGATGGGTATATTGAGGAGATGTAGGAATTGCCTCATCCTGACTGATGACTACCTAGTGCTTAAACAACAATGCACAGTATGTGAGAGATGTCTGTACTTATTACTGCTGTATGCAAATAACTTTCATGTATACAATACATTAATAAGATCATCAGCAGTAAGCTGATTAATACATCACTTCTAAACTCTTGAAATAAACAAACTAAATACTATTCTTAGGTATTATGTTCAGACTGACGAAAACCACAAAAACTGAGGCCACCTAAATGCTACATGGACAATATGCCTCCTCAGCATATAGAAAAAAACATCAATACAAAATGCTCCAACACATATAAGAACGGGAGCCACCAAGCCAGAGGAACAAAGCCCACTTGGCAAGCAACTCCGACATTAACATCAAATATACTAATCATAGACGACTCCATAGTCAGACACACAGATGTATTCCTCACCAAGCTGTACAAGAAAAGAGTGATTGTTAGCTGCTTGTCAGGCATTGGGATTTACCACATCACCCATTCACTCAGATCATTATATAGTAAGTACCAGTATGACTTGGTCATAGTACATGTTGGTGTAAATTATCTGAGATGTACCTCCCAGGACTAAATAAATGGATGCATGATAAAGCTCTCAGATTATGTGTTTCAGGCAAGTAAGAGTTTAGCACTGAGAAGTACTTTACCCTCACCAAGGATGATGCCACAATACCATTAGAAAATGACTGACTTTAACAATTGGCTAAATCACTGGTACCATTCTAAGGGAGTGTAATATCTGTTAGCTTGGGAGAACATGGAAGACAGGCAGTGCTGCTTTGCCAGCAGTGGTCTACACCTTTCCTACCTAGGCTTATGAATATTGGAAAAAAAAAACTTTATCTCAACCCAAATGCCTTTTTGTAGACAATATTAGCCTACTAAATCTACCTTACATAGCCAAACTTACTCAAACTAAAATGAATGTACTACTACTAAATCTTAACAAGAAACTACACTCCCTATGGTCCACCTCACCTTGAGGGATATAGACATCTGTGTAGTGCATATTTGGACTACATGTAGTCATCTGTTGGGTGAGAGAATAATGTGCAAGTGCATTTTCACACACACACACACACACACACACACACACACACATGCATACTCACTCATCCTTAGAAAGAGACACACATAGTACAACTATTGAGATTATCTGGTACCAAGGAATGGGTCACACAGTTCATAATGAATGTTGCTGCCCTGTATGTTCCTTATTACCTATTCATTTGTAGTTGTTCACATTTGCATCTCTAATTCTCTCTATCTCTTATAAACAGTCTCTGAAATCAATGTCCCACTTTACTATCCTTTAGTACACAGCCTCTAACATTAGAGTCCTGCCTCACTATCCATTACAATGTCTGATATTACAGTCCCACCTCACCCTCCCCAGCATGCCATGTCTGAAATTAGTGCACTGTCTCAGTATCCATTACAATGTCTGGCATCACAGTCCCACCTCACCCTCCCTAGTACACAGTGCCTGACATCAGTGTCCTGTCACAGTATCCATTACAATATCTGGCATCAAAGTCCCACCTCACCCACCCCAGTACACAGTGCCAGACATCGGTGTCATGTTTCAGTATCCATTAAATATCTGGCATCACAGTCCCACCTCACCCTCCCCAGTACACAGTATCTGTCTGACATCAGTGTCCTGTCTTGGTATCTCTCAGTACACGGTCCCTAACAATTATTGTTCAACTACATTATCCCTTAGTACACAGTTTCTGCGATTACCACCTTGCCTTACTGTCCCTTAGTACACAGTCTCTAACATTAATGCTTTGCCTTGCTGTCCCTTAGTACATAGTGTCCCACCCCACTATCCATTAGAACATTTTCTCTAACATCTGAGTCCCACCTCGCTATCATCAGTACACAGTGTCTGACATCAGCATCCTCCCTCATTATCTCACTGTACACAGTCTCTGCATCACAGACCCACCTCACTGACTTTTAGTAAACGATCTCTGACATCAGATTCCTGCCTCACAATCCATTAGCACACAGTCACAGACATCAGAGACCCATCTCACTACACTAAATACTCCAGCTCTAACATCATAATCCCATCTCATTATCTTTCATTATTAGTCTCTATCAGAGTCTCATTTCACTGTCTTAAGTACACAGTCTGTGACATTAACATCCCAATGTACTGTCCTTTAGATCACAGTTTCTGTCATCATAGTCCTACCTCACTGTCCATTGGTACACAACCTCCGATACTAGAGTCACACCTTGCTATACATTAATACATAGTCCCAAACATCAGAGTTCCACCCCACTATCCTTAGTACACAGTCTATAACATCACAGACCCATGTCACTGTCCTTTTGTACAAAGTCTCTAACATGAGTCTAATCTCATTGTCCATTAGTTCACAATCTCTGACAACAGAGTCCCACCTTATTATCCATTAGTACACAGTATCTGCTGTCAGAGTCATACCCCACTGTCAGTAGTTCAGTCTGTGACATCACAGTACCACCTCACTACCTTAGCACACAGTTTCTAACAATAGCATCCAACATCTCTATCCATTAGAACACAAATCTGCCTCAATGTCTGTCAGGGCACATTCCCTAATATGAATGTCCAGTTTTACTATGACTTAGTGCACAGCCTCTTACTTCACTGTACTGCTTCATGATGTGGACATTCATCATAGTGACCTTGATTTGGCTGAACTGTAGTTTGCAATATTCTGCTGAATATTATTTCTCTGGTTGCTGCAAGTATTTGGCTTTAGCAGTATAAGTGAATAGATATGTCCGATTCGCTTTGCTTAAGATCAGCAGACAGCGGGGAAAGGGAATGTCTCCTTTTCCCCACATTTTTGTAATCTCAGAGTTGATGCATTGAAATTATTTGGGGTATGGGTGCACAACACTGCATGAAAATGCTGCTTATTGGATTTTTTTTTTCTGCAGAATTTTTGATGAGTTGAGTGAAAGTTATTTCTTAGTTTCAATATGTCAATTCCTGATATAGTTTTCATTAATGAATTGATGTAAGTCCCACATGACAAGCACATTTGACTCTTTACACCAAGAAGTATAAACCATGCCTATATGATTCTATATCAGTGTAGCTTCTGTGTTACAGCAGCTGTGGCAGCACTGTGCCACCGACATTCAGTGATTCTAGTGATATCTAGCTCTGTATTCACTTGCGTGCACGCATTCATGTGTGTATATTACCATATGTGTTTACATGTATTGCTGCAGTACATCTGCTGCCACAGAAACAATGTAGCTTTTATCTGGCTAATACAGATGTGTAACTGTGATGTAATACAATTCCACATAACAGCTATGGTGCACAGCCCAGCTGAATATGAACTGCATTGCTGCTGTTATTCTTGCTGAGCTATTAATTTGCCTATGTACTGCACACCAGGCTGACATATCACTTCTTCTATCCACTCTTTGTCTGTCAGTTACACAAGTAACCACTACGACTGTTATTTTGTTCCTTGGAACAATTTGAATTTAAATTTAAAATAGAGGAACATATACCAGTTCCAGATTGCATTCCCCTACTCTGAGGCACAATAGTCATCCAGGAAGTGTACACATAACAGATGTATGGATTGTAGAGTCCTGTATGATGATGAGCAAGGGGCAAACCCCCCTTGCAAAAATGTTTTAAAACAATTGCAGTTTATTTTTAAAGAGTCAGAACTTGCAGCACAATTATTTTTCTAATACAAAGCCCAATCATGTATAGGCATTTTACATACTCTCTTCTGAACACTAGCCATATGTTTTTAGTAGTCCAGACAACAGTATTTTTTCTTCTTTATGTTCTAGAAGCACCTGCTCGTATTCTATTTGCTGTCTCTTTACTGCTGAAATACGAGATGCTGACCACTAATGTTCATTCCAAGCATGTCCTGCTTTTCCTTCCTACCCAGTGTTTTACCTTAAGGCTTTGCAGGCATGACCTCTATCTCCTGCAATGCCAAGCTGGGTGAACAACATGTTAAAAATACATGGATCATGTTACATGCATGCATTACTAGTCAGAAATAATTGCCTTTCTAGAGAATACAGCAAATATCTAATTTGCATGTCATTAAGTGCCCTGAATCAGTAGGTTATATTAGTATGACTAGTAATGAAAGCACATTACCATGTCATATGTCAAGGTATGCTGGCAGTGCAAATGAGAAAAGAATCAGTCATTCAGATGTATTTACATTGAGATTATAGCTTTGAGCGTTGCTGCAACAAACTGTTGAGAAAAATAATAGGTTTGGAGTGAAATTATTTATCTAAGACAGTATCTTTGAACTGATAAGTCAGGCCTTGGGGTTAAAGGTCAGATTCCCCAGCATGCATCACTACATTACAAAATGTCTTTTTATCCTCACTGTACAGTGATACTGTAGGCAATTATATTAAGTGCTGGGATAAAAGATCTGCATGATAATGTGGGGGATCGGCAACCACACAGGAAAATCTATCTGTGAGCATTTAGTGGTATTGAACATTAATCACATTCTGTATGATGGGATCTCCATTCAATTTATTTTTGAACAATATATAAGGCTCCACCTAGGCTGTGATGTAAAGTTCAATGCTGTCTAACTTTTACAGTTTGCTATGTGAGTAGAGCTTTTGTATTGTTCTTCAATGCAGTGCTTATTATGTTATTTGGCACACATTTGCAGTTTAATTTTTATTACATTGTGATGTTATGCATAGTAATATATTTGATGCATAAATATATCATACATATCAAAAAGTAAGAAACATGTTTTTGTCATTACCATTTCAGTGCAGAAATTGAATGTCATCTATTCCTTCAAAGTGTGAGTATGTTTTCAGTGGAGTGGTAAAATATGTATTTTTCAAGGTTTTCATTTAATTTTACTTTTGTATTGTGACATTTTTAGTTACTTTTACTCAATCTGGATTTCCATTTTTGGTCTTTTCGTACATGACCTCACCATTCAGCAATTAGTAATTATTAAATTGACATAGATTTGCATGCCATCAAAAAATATATCTAGACCTTCTTTTGTCATACCAGAGTATCCCACATTCAGAGCAAATGATGGTGCCTATTAAGTAAGATTTTAACAAGAAAGAAGTTTCCCCATCTTTTTCTGTGCCCACCCCATATTTATATATCACACTATTCATGTTTTTCTCCAGTTAGTAGTATTTGCCTGTTTAAGCTTTGACTCTGTAACCCCTTACACTTCTTAATCTTGATCTGATAATAGAAACACCCTCTGAGACTAGACAATCACTAGTTATTTGCCAAACTGTTCTTGCTTTGTGTTTGTACATGTCACTTTAAGCTTCCCCATTCTGCCTGCTTATTATATATTTTTTTCATATTTATTGTACTCAATGATCTTATTCTTAGAGGAAGCCATGCACCCTGCATCTCAGGACCTGTGAACTGGGAGGCTGCTCAAATAGATTTAAGCTGTTATAATATTCTCTGTACTGAAAAGTAATTTGTATCCATACTCAACAACTCAGCATGACATGAATGTGAAGCAGGTAACAGTGATCCTGCCATAGCAGTGAATGTGAAACTACTTTTATACTCACTTACTGAGTCTAAGATGCTTTTCTGTCGTGTGTTATTTTTTAATTTATTCATTCATTCTTGGCCAGGATCCCCAGCAGAAAGAATTCTTGCTGGATACGATGATGACAATACCCAGTGAAAATATTTTTAGTACACTACCACTAAAACCAATTATCACTCTTAATGGCTAATGGTAGTGAAGCTAAAGAAGGTATTTTAATAAGTTTGTGGAAGGTCTTCTTAGTGTATGCAAGAAATGATTATCTGTGGACAAGGGCATCCTGGGATACTACCCATCCTCTAAATCCAGTATGATGACATTAAGAGTTTTAAAAAAATGCTGGTATGCACAACTAAGCAAACAGTTTTTAGTCAGATCACTGTGCTATGTATATCAGGTAAAGAGCAATAAGAAACAAAGGACCGTGAAAGCAATTATGCACAAAAGGAGACCCAGTGTTTGCTGAACCATAGGCATACATTTTCTATTTCAGTTTTGATTCTGTAGGCATTTTATATAATTCATTCATTCTGCAGGTATCATGCAATTTATTCACGTTCTAATTACTACTTAGGCATAGTTTCTCTTCCCTTGCAGGTATGAATTATCTGAGCTAGCTTACTTATCTCCAACAGTTCACTGCATGACTTAAGGTATGATGCTGTTTTTGTTTTTTCACACGATCACACTTTGAAGGCAATGATGAGGAAATATTTACTACACTAAAAACCATTATAAAAGGCATGCTTAATGCTTTACTGAACTTTCACTTGCAGCAATGAAGATCTATTAACATTCTTCTTTTTATGCCTATTGTTAACAATCATTTCTAAAGACTTTTTGTACATGATTTTAAGTATCACTGTGGTATATTCTGGATTTATCATATGCATGTTTTGCTGTTTAGTAACTCAAAACAACTCATTCATAAACGTTATGGCTCCTAGTGGTGCAATGCTAGAAGCATATGGCCTTGGACTGTTGTAATTTGTTTACAATATCTTAGCAAGGTAGTACAGTCCCTACCATAAGTATTTCTGCAATAACCCCCATATTACATTTAAAATATTTGCATTGACAAGAATGAAGCATAGGCTTTTCTCCACAGCTGGATCCCTTCTTGTGGCCTGGAGAAACCAACAAATGAAAACTGAATTCTGGAAAAAATGTTATGTTATACCCATTACACAAAGGTGGCCCATCCATTGATTTATCAAATTATAGGCCTATGCAATACTGTCATGGTTATCAAAAATCTTGGAGTAGTGCATCCACTCCCAACTTCTTAAACACATTCTAGCAAATAAATGCCCTTCTCTAACACAACACGGCTTTAGAGGCCATTGCTGTATCACTTTTGCTTTGCTTAGTTTTGTCCATGCAGTCAACCTAAATTAGAATTCTGATAATCTTTTGTCCACTCTCTGGATTTACCAAAGGCTTTTGACAGTGTCTGTCACACAAAAGTTCTACAAAATCTTTCCAGTTTAGGCCTCTGTAACCCTGCCCTTCACTGGTTTCACAGTTTTCTAACTAATAGGTAGCAAGCTTTGGACTGGGAGAATGGTTACTCTTCCTTCCTACCCATATCTATTGGTGTGCCCCACTGTTCTATACTTAGCTCCCTACTGTCCATATACTTATAAATTACCTAAATACTAAATCCATGTAAGGAGCAATAGCCCAATACACTAATGACTCTACAGTTATTTGCACAGTGAAAAACTTATCAACCCTCTAACAATACACTTAAGAACCTTTTAGCATAATTGAAACTTGGCTCACTAACACCAACCACTTTCTACACCATAAGAACACAACATGATATTCAACCCTAAACAGTTTAATGCCCAAAAATATATTTTCACTGTGGCCTCTAAATACAATAATCAAATTGAAGTAGTTACGCAAACCAAGATGTTAGGGTTCACAAAAGACAACCAAATGAAATTCAACCTACATATATCTCAAGCAATAAAATAACACACAAAAAGCTAGGCAGTCTATACAGAGCTAGTCAGTTCCTCACAGATCCTGCAATGAGGAGCATTGCTACATCTTTTCTGTGCCCTACCCTTCTATATAACTCTGCAATTCTAAATAACATAAGTTCCTCAAGTACACTAAAACTTCAACAGTACTACAATTAAAAAAAAAACAGAGCAATGCCCAAGTCTTTAAACTCTCATTTACCTTTGCTCATCTAACAGAATATTATGATCTGGCAACAAACAGCTTCTTGCCATATCTAAACCTAATAACAAGGCAGGAGACATTGAACCCTACACCACTCTCGCTGAGCAAACTAATAACGGAAACTTTTTCAAAACCAGTCTAAAACATAATTTCAGAAAACACATGGCTCTAATTGATTCTGTGACACTCCAAGTTAATAAAGCACCACATTAACCTACCTAATTAATTCCAATATACAGCACCCTCATGATAAGAATTTAAATGTCCTAACCAAGTGTACAACCTTTTTTGTGGTGGTTTCAGTCCTCCAGTACCCATTGTCGGTTCCTTTTTCTTTCATTTCTTTTTTGGCAAGTGTACAACCTTCCAGCTATTTTACTGTACACCTAGATTACTCCCTTCCATAGCATCATGTTGTTCTCATGCTAACTTACTATCTCTTATAGCTGTATTGTTCTTATGCTTGTGTATTTATATTTTGTGTTGCACTTTTCTAATTTCTTAAATGCTTTACTTTGTGGACTTTTTCTCCCTGGACCTCCACTGAAAAGAGACATTTTTTGCCAAGTCAAACTCCTCCAGTCAATAAATGCAACAAATAAATAATTGAATTGCTAAAGAATAAGACATTACTGTCACCAACAGTGTGATACAGCCTCTAAGAAAACATGTATTTACACTTTGGAGGTCAACATGAAAAACAGTTATTTGACTAATAGGAAAGAAAACTAAGAGGAAGCATTTGAGGCAAGCTGCTTAGATGTTTTACCTGATATCATGTAAACAGCAAGCAAATAAAGCAGTTTTGCAGTGGGTCCTTTGCTGTTAGTTTACCTAAAGAAAATTTGCATCTTTGATACTTTGCATATCTGAAAAATGTCTATGAAATATATTTATTAAAGAGGGCAATAGACTGAGCAATATAACAAAGATAACAGAATGGAATTCTACTCTGAAAAAAGTGGCTTAGAAGGATTGCAAAAGATCTTCAAGGGAAAGTGTATCTTTAGGCGAATGACACAAACCTCTAGAACCTGACTGCTAAATGATAATGGGCAAAATTGCTGAGGTGGAACTTGGCTAACTTGAACAAATTGGTGCAAACTTGACTGGCTAAATTCATTGCAAAAGATGCAAAATAATATATCTGGGAAACAAAGACCTAACAGAAAAGTATAAAACTGATATAACCACAGTAACCTATTTTAGATCTTGCTTGGTCTACCATTGGTGTTCTGATGTCAGCTTTGCCTAATAGACTCCTCCTCAACACTGTGAAGCTATCCCTTAGTAGGGAGAAAATAAAGACTTGAGTTTTTCCAGACTGGGGGAAGGATGAATTAGGTTTGATAGGGCATTTTCATCACTGCCCACTGAGAATTTTTTACGCTATACAACTTTTCAGTCAGTAGTGGACACTGCTTTAACATAGTCCAAAATCCCCAAAACAAGTGGATGCACCCACAACTTGACCCAGCTGCAATGTATACTAAAGGATTTGCATATCAAGTACTGTTCTGGCAATCATTACATAAGCTAATGTCATTCTATCTTGCAGATGACACCAGAACATTTCATTAGGACCTTAATATGAATCTCGTACTCACAGGGTAAAATACTGACCTTCACTGACGTTTTTCAGACTCAATCCAGGAGTGTTGTGTAGTTAAGTGACTTGCACAGAGTCACGCAGCTAGGTAATGGAGACTAACAGAGTGAAACCCTGTACCATGGGGCCACAGAAACGACTCATTAACAGCTACTTATTCCTCTGCACTGACTGCCAGACATTTATTTATTTTATTAATTTATTTTATTAATTTATTTTATTTTACATTTCTTTACTGGGAAAGTCTTGACGGGACACAAGTCCTTTTTCAGCGGAGGCCCAAGAAGCAAAGCTCCAAGTAATTGAAAAGTCTAAACATTTCTTTATAAACTGCAATGAAAACCTTTGGCAGATCACCATGGCACCACAATGCAACTGTGAAAACCACAAATTTATTGAGTAAAACTGTAAAATGCAGGAATAAAAATCAGTCCGATAAGTGCTTTCAGCTGATATAGCCTTCTTCAGATCATCTGTGAATCTTGCTAAAGTTTCTATTTAAAACCCAGATGCCCAATCACAAATGTGGGGTGGACCACATATGCAAATGCAGATTCATAGTCTTAGTATTGATTGGAAGCATAACGGCCAACTGCAGTTCTAGAAATTAGTCAGCAGCCAGTAGTGAAACATTCAGTGGTAACTTTCCTACTGGATAAGATTCCTAGCTTTAACCAATTGTTTTCTTAGACATGTATCCCTGTGGTGATAGGTTTCATTGATTCCAGTCTTCCTCTTGTGGCTCATTGTCATGGCAGCAGAAAGTGTCTGTGACAATTGGTATTAGCAGAGGCAGCAAGTATGGCTGCTGGAAGCTTTGTAGCAGCAGTAAGTAGAAAACACTGCATCATGATAAATAAACTTTCTAAGTATATAGCCTCCTCAGGGTCCAATCTTTAGCTTCCTTGCTTTTAAGATAGGTCTTAATGGCACTACACTGTTTAAGCCTGGAGGACAATGTGTTCTTAAATTAATAATCCAGTTAATTTCTTTAATTTATATCACCTTCTCTTGGGCTAGATTGAATAGATTCCAGGACTTTAAATTTAAACACATGTGTTGGATTATTAGCAATATGCATAGCAAGTGCATTGTTTAAATCAGAATTGCTTATGTCTCTCACCTTAAGGTGCTGATCAGTTTTTCCTACATAGAAAGCTCTACATGAGCAGCAAGATTCCATATAGACAAGATGTTGAGTAGTACAATTCACAAATACATCAAAAACATAGGTACTATTGGAGATAGGGTGAATAAAAGTGTTGCTGCAGTCAATATGAGTACAAGCTTTACAACGATGGCATCTGAAAGTGCCTTTTCTTACTGAGGGTGTCTGGTGACCGAAGCCATCTTTATTATATAAGAGGCTTTTTATGTTCCATTTGTTCTTATACGAGAACCTGGGTTTGTCTCCTATGATATTTTTAATCCTCTCATCAGCAGTCAATGTAGACCAATATTTTCTAATGGCGTCACATACTTGTTTATCAGTACTATACATCAAAAGATAATTATTTTATTTATGTATTTATTTATTTATTTATTTTACATTTGTTGACTGGGATAGTCCGACTGGGTACATGTCCATTTTCAGCAGAGGCCCAGGGAGAAAAGCTCCTGATGCACATACAAAGACATATATAAATAACATATAAATGTAAAAATGCAAAACATTTGTTAAGATTAATCTATAAGACGTAAGTTTACATATTAGATAAAAATCTATTATACTCTTTTTAAGACTCAAAGCAGTGTATGATAAAAACATCCATAAAATTTGAACTAAAAAAAAAAATCATAAACTTCATACTCTAAAACATTCATAAATTCATACTTCATCAGTTTAACAATTAATCCCTAGTTATCAGGTTGTAGACAAAAACTTGAGATGTAGTCAAAGTAGAGGAAGGTGACCAGTTGTATCATACAGGCATGTAGTATTAGTTAGTCTGGAATGGTGCATGGGCACAGCCAGTGTAGTTTGAAGTACTGTCTTAGATTTTTCCTGAATTGCATTGGGGAGACTTCTGAAATAAGGACAGTAGTAAGGGAGTTCCAGGTTTTGCCCACAGAGTTGGCAAACAGTGATTCTCCCGCTAAATTATTAGCTTTGAAAGTTTGAACTAAGAGTTTTTCAGATGAGCATAGTACCCTAAGGTTACTATAGGGAGTGATTAGGTTAGCGATTGCTGGTGTATTTTCAGGGTCTATATCAGAACATCAAAGTATTAAAACTTCAAATGTTCTGATATTGAACACTATTCAGTGAATGCTAAGAATAGCGAAGCTGCAGAACAGAGAATTCTTTCCTCATTTCTGTGGCTTTGCTATTCTTAGTGCTGTGGTGGAAAGTTATGGGTTGGGTTCAGGTAAGTGTGCAATTGTTTGTACATTAGGGGTAGGGGCGGGTTAAGTGAGTTAGGGTTAGGGCGCGAGTTAGGCGTGTGTGCGATAGTGACAGACTTTAGGGTTAGGGGTGGTTTAAGTGAGTTAGGGTTAGGGCATGAGTTAGGTGAGTGTGCCATAGTGACGGACCTTAAGGTTAGGGTTTGGATTAAAGTAAGTGGGTAGATAGTAGTGTATGTTTAGTTTAGTATAACGCTAGATGTAGGAATTTAAGTGTATGTGTGTGGTTGCTCTTTGTTTGATGCGCTTGTGTTGTGTGTGTGTGTGTTTTGGAGCAGCAATTTTTTTCCATGGGAAAAAATTTGCTGTTCTGAATGTTCGATATTTTCATGTTTAGATGTTTTGGAGCCGATGAAATAGCGTTTGCTATTTTCATCTTTTGATAACATGATATAAACGCTATTTTCAGGCTGATGGAGAATCTTATGAGCAACTAGCAGTTGATTGACCAGAAGTAGATTAGGTAATTCAAGCCACCCTAAAGAGTTAAGGTTGAGACAATGATGGGTTCTGAAAACAGTTCCAGTAGCAAATCTGGCAATGTTATTATAGCAACTAGATAGCTTGTTAAGGTTAGTCCTGCTTAAGTTTGTAAATAAGCATGAAGCATAAAGGAGGGTGGAGAGGAGGTGTGTTCGGGCAATGACAATTCTAGTTACTGGAGTTAGGAAGGCCTTAATCCTATAGAGAGATCCAAGTTTTTTATTGACAGTCTTGATAGTTTCACTAATGTGTGCATCGAACATGAGGTTATTGTCAACTATTACTCCTAAGTGTTTGGTAGAGGGGACAGGAGAAATAATGGTCCCGTTGTTAGACCTAATATTAAAGGCTGGTAGGGGATGTCTACTGTTGGGGGAGAAAAGTAATAGTTTCATTTTATTAGGATTTAGTAAGAGTTGTCTGTTAAGGAGCCAGTCTTCTACTGTGTTAAAAGTTGCTTGGGAAACTATCTGAAGGTCACTGGGAGTGGTGGCCGAGCATATTAAAGTTGAATCATCTGCATATTGGACACAGATTGCATCTGGGATGACATTATGCACAATTAAGTTGTGAATTACTGTCCTTATGTTTATCAGAGGATGGAATGGTGGATTGTTCAGTGTAATAGGGATGGCCCTTAAGACTTTTCATATTCTTAAGGTCAGTGTTCAACTTGAGATCTGACTCTTTGTAGCCCCTTGCATGTAAATTACGGTGCAATTTGTCACATTCTGTTACAAAATCAACCTCCGATGTGCATAAATGTAAGGTCCTTGTGGCTTGATTTTCAAAGATATTCTTAAAAATATGGTTGGGGTGCATACTCTGGCAATGTAGGTAGTGGTTTCTCCAGGTGCCCTTCCTATGGAGGCAAAAAGAAACTCAGTAGATACTGCTGAAGATAGCCAGAAGACAAACACCAAACCACGGAAAGAAAACTGGTTAAACACTGCGGCTCCTTCTCTGCTGCCTAGCCTTCTTCAGATCGTAACAGAGCAGTAATACAAAACAGTTTAAAAACAAGTAACAACCAATCAGTCATCGTGAAAAACTTGCAGATCAATAAAAGACAATAACTAGTATCTAAAACATTCATCAATGCCTCATACTATTATAGGTCGCTCATAAATCAAGAGAATAATCACTAAAAAAAGGGAGGGGAGAACAGTGTAAAGCATGAGAAATAATATTTACAATCGGCCAGATATAGAAATATATGTGAAATGTTGTTAATAACACATATAAAAACATTTAAAGGCTTTAAAATACTATAGATTTCTACATATCAAGTTACACTTTGTTTGTTGAATGGCAGTTATATAAAAATGAGAATGAATGTGGTTTCTGCTACAAAACAATGCATCAAAAGGCACTTACAGCATATTAAATAACAGGGCCTTCAAGCCTATTAGTATCATGACACAGGAAAATTAAATCAATAGCTAATGAAAAATAGAAAAATAAAAAAATGAGAGGAATATTCTTCTTTAATTCAAAAGTGTGAGAATTTTAGCAACTAACAGTGGTGTAATCCTTCAGATACAATTGTAGGTTCCATACAGTCAATAGCTGATCTTAGAATACAGCACAGCCTCTGAAGATAAAACCAAATACAGATCACCTTCAACAAATGTTCATATTGAAAACAAAAAATAGAAAATATAAAAAAATACAATCTATTGAAAAACAACTAACTCTGTTAGCTTCCTAGCCCAAGAACTCGTAATCGCTGTTATTCGCCTTCCTGCTCTCTACTATCCCTGCCCACCCCTTCCCCTCACTCTCCTCCCTCTCGGTTCCATTTCCGGTCGCATCTTACAAATATACCCCTCTCTAAGCCGATCCATCCCTATGTACTATCCCCTTGGGCTGCTGCGTCTCTTCGGGCTCGAAGTGAATATCCTAATGTGAGTACTCTGTGGCATTCATTTTTTGTGTATTCCTATGTTGTTTAACCACTTACAATGCTCATGTATTCTCTCTAAGTAAGCTATATTTTTTTACATTGCTTGCTGGTCTCTAATGTACTGACTCTGTAAGCCTTAATACAGTTTTCTTTTCACTACTGCGACACTGGGAACCACGTGGCGCGCCTTTGCAACCGGGATAAAATAAAGCCGGTAAACCCTTTATTACTGCTTATGTGGCTCTGCCCAAGCTTTCTCTGTTGGTCGCTTTTGTGGAGCTAAGCTGCTTTTTAGTTACCTACAGTGTTTATGCTTGTAATACAACACTCAATCAGGCAGCAACTATAGAGGTCAGTGCATATTACACCGCTTATTACAGCGTCAACGTTATTCTTTATGAAACAACCCTTCAAGCAGCTTCTTTATTCAAGCTGTGTAAATAACGCCACTTATCCTAGCTTCCACGTAGTCCCCAACTACACAGTACTTGTATTCTAAGGCTGGATGTGACATTAGTATATAATACTTATGCAAACGAATCGAAACTGATTAAATGTTTTACACTGTTTCTTTCACGCTTATTGGATAATACCACTAAACTTTTCTAGCACCCTTATTGCCTCCTACGTTCACAATGAAAGTGTTTATGGCCTGATAATATGAGGCAGCAGTATTACCAAAGGTGAATTCTCTCGGAATCCTTATACTGTTTGTATTGTAAATAATAATAGTACAAGTATCCACTAATAGCTGTTCTTGGTCAGTGCTTTTTAAGATCACCGTCCTGTGTTGGCTTCTGCACTGCTTAAAATAGTCTCATGTCAATGCATTTGCATTACGTTTGGGATCTTATACCCTTGTTTAAACATCACTACAGCAAGGTAATGGTGTTTGTAATTACTTATTAGTCAACCTTGCTGGTTTATACAAATGCTAACCTATGTTGTTATTGCCTAATTCTTCTAACAACTGTAACTTCCTGGTGTTGTTGTTATAACTACTGTTACTTAATTGGTGTAAGTAGTCCTCCTATGAACCATAAGGCATAAAGGTTAAATTAGTTGCACAGATGGAATTTATTTATTTAGCTTTAACAGACATTTTTGTAAATAACTATAGTCTGACTGTATGACCCTGCTTTGTGTTTATTCCCTCTCTGATAAGCCTGTTTACACTGTGGTAAAGGGTTAATCACTGTTCTGACCTTGATTTAGAATCTCAGGTACTATTTTTGGTTGTCTGTTATCTACATCCTTGACTGCTGAATGTACTTATTTTGTCTTCTCTCTCTTCCTTATATGTTACCAGCCATGTGCACCTGAGTTCCTGACTTTACCCATGCTTAAGAAGCCCCGTGGAATCCATATTAAGGAACAGAGTCCTGAATAGGATTTATACGTCCTCCCCACTAAGACTTTCTACCCTGAATAGTCCTTTTTGGAAAGTATGTCCTACTATTGTATTTTTTAACTTTATTCTCCAGGTTATTTGACTTCCCTCCCAAGTTAACCAGCAGCCTACCCCCCCTCCAGTAGCAGTTAAGTGACCCTCTCTTACCCTCCTTCTTCATCTCTGTCCTTGAGGCAACTCTCTCCTCTACCTAGACACATCACATTGGTGAGCTCTCTGCTTGCTCTGTCTCTCGTTATTCCTGGACATGGCCACTAGGTGGCGCCCTGTCTACTAGAAAACAAATTATTTCCCTTATCCTCACAGTAGAACTTTGCTTCCTGTTATCCCCTAGTCTTAACCCCTCTATATTAATCTACTGCACCCAACTCTGCTACCTCACTTAGCTACCATACAATTATTTTATCTCCCCAAACCCACCATATTCCTCCCTGTACTTTACCCTATAGTTCACTCTTACCCTGCACTATACACAGTGCTTCTCTCTTCTTCTCTGATTGTTTCACTGCCATTGGTCCCCTCACTGGTTTTTCCTGCTCGGTTTGCCCTGCGGGCTCACTCCGTTCCTTCCCTACCCCCAAGTCCCACCCACCCCCAGGGACCCTAACCTTATACTTCCTCTGCCACACCTCCAATTTACTCACATCCTATCTCATTTCCTGCCTCACTCACACTTGTTAACTCTATAGTCCTGTCTTACTGCCACACCCCACTCTCCATACTCCCATCTAACTGCCACACCCCACTCTCCACCATCCTACAACTCCAATTTCCAACCTTGCTAACCTCACCTCACTAAAATATGCCTTTAAGCCTTAAACTACTTTATTTACTGCTACTCCTTAACATCCTTCTTTTATACTATACTCTTACTTCCTACGAGTATCATACCCTTAGCAGATCTCCTAATTTAGCTAAACACACAACCTCTATCCTTCCTCTAGCTGAACAAACCTATACTAATATCCTATCATCCTGTCCCTACCTTCCCCCTCTCTTTCACAAATTACACCATAACAGGTTTCAAACCACTAGAAAGTTTTACCTAATACCCTCCAAAAACTCAAAAATATTTCCAATCCCACAAACACTTTTACTGTTACACGGGGACATCCACCCCAACCCTGGCCCCAATAATCCCCTCACCCACACCCTTTCAAACCAAACTGCTAACAACTTCAGTTCACCTTTCTCTTCTAACTCCCTTTCTATAGCACACCTAAATATTCGTAGCATCAACAATAAAATCACACAACTCAATGCTTTAATTGACCTCTATGCATTTGATATCCTCTGTCTCACTGAAACATGGCTTAAACCAGGTACCAGAGACAACAAAATCACTCCTCCTGGCTATAGCACTTTAAGGCAAGATCGTCTTAACAAAAGGGTGGGGAGTGGCCTTACTTTACAAATCCCAACTGCAGGTGGCCTTAATTGACTAACTGCCTCCCTCCCCAGCCAATGCTGAAATACTCTGTAGCAAACTCCAAGTAAATAAGAGCAAAGCCATTTATATAATATGTTCCTATATCCCTCCAGGCAATAACTTAAACACATTTGAAAATATTCTTAGCTGGGTCTCCTGTAGCTTTCCTCAAGAAACCATAATCTTAGGATACTTTAATATTGATTGGAACTCCTGCATATCTCCCAAACCCACCTTTCACCTCAATCTCTAACTTTCAACAAACCATAAACTCCCCTACTAGAATTCACAAATCAACCAATAAACAAGCCATCCTGGACTGGATATTGATAAACAATAATCCCCTCTCATATAAAACCGGAATACTCCCAGACAATATCAGCGACCATCTCCTCACCTACATCACTAAACAAAAAAATAACAATCTCAAACAGGCTACTTATCATACTGTACGTGACAAAAAAAAACTTTAACCTGCCTACTTTCCTTAATGAACTCAAAGAATGTAACTGGTCAGCTCTAAAACACCTCCCACTCGATGAAGCAGTTACCCATTTCAATAACACTTTCCTACAAATTCTCGAGTGTCATGCCCCTTCTCGCTTAATTAGAATAGGATCCAAAGCTGCCCCTTGGCTTTCCAAAAAAAAACAAACAAACAATGCTAGTTAGGAATAAACTATGGACAAAATGGAGAACCACTAAAAACCCAACTGACCATCAAAACTTCAAACACCTTAGAAATACTACAAAAAAACTCACCTATCTTGATAAAAAAAATTATTACCTTCAATATCAACAAAACCAAAATCACAACCCCAAAAAATTCTGGTCAGGAATCAATAAACTGCTCCATCCAGGGAATACCAAAACACCTACACCAGCTATCTTAGCTCAGACCCCACCCAATATAATAGCCAATACATTCAACAACTTCTTCTCTGAAACAGTCACCTCTCTAGCAAACACCATGACTCCCTCCTTCCTTCAAAAGACCTCTCCTCAAAATAACACCCCACTCTAAAATTTAGTACAGTCTCCACAACCCACATACGTAAGTTACTCTCTAAACTTAAACCATGCACCCCTTCAGCCGACAAACTACCAGCTGAATATCTGCAACTAGCAGCAGCAGAACTAGCTTACCCAGTCTCCATCTTAATTAACAGAACAATAACCAAATCTACTATTCCATCCTGCTGGAAAGTCTCCCATATCATTCCTCTGCATAAAGGAGGTAACACTAATGAACTTTCTAATTTCTGGCCTATAGCCCTACTATCTCCACTATCTAAAATTATGGAACGTTGTATACACCATCAACTCTTACATCATCTTTTGCAAAATAGCCTACTCATAGACTCCCAACATGGTTTTAGGCCCTACCATAGCACTTCCACTGCCCTTCTCTCCTTCACAGACATGATCAACAAAAATCACAATAACAACCTTTTCTCCTCTGCTTTATTCCTGGACCTCTCAAAAGCCTTTGATATGGTCAACCATCAACTTCTCCTAGACACTCTGAAATCTCTCTCACTTGACTCTTTGGCATTACAGTGGTTTGACTCTTATTTGAAAGATAGAAAACAAGCAGTCCTCTGGGACAGCCATATATCCTCTCAGCTCCCAGTCACTATCAGTGTCCCTCAAGGATCCATCTTAGGTCCCCTCCTCTTCTCCATATTTATAAATAACCTGTCTACTTCACTCCCGACATCCACTTGTATTCAGTATGCTGATGATTCAACTCTCATCTGTTCTGCTTTATCTCCAGAAGAACTTCACTCTTCCACCCAAAAAGTCTTTATGGCAGCAGAAAAATGGTTCCAACATATCGGTCTCCTCCTTAATCCCAAAAAAAACAAATTACTACTTTTCACCCCAACCCTTAAATCTGCCCCTATCTCCTTTTCCATTGTGTCTGACAATGGCACTATCATTAAACCTGATTGTTCCACTAAACTACTAGGCGTTACTATAGACAATCAACTAAACTTTGACTGCCACATTGATCTAACCATCAAGGCTGTTAATAAAAAGATAGGTGCCCTCTATAGACTTAATCCCTTTCTTACTCAACCACCAGAGTGTCTCTTGCCCAAACTCATCTCATCTCTACACTATTGTATGCCTCTCCATCTTTTATCAACATTTCAAAAGCTAACCTTCAGAAACTTGCCACAGCCTACCATAGTATTGCCAGGTTTGCCACAGGTTCTCCATTCCGTACTCACCATTGTCTTAATCTCAAAAACCTTAACTGGCTTGAACTTCAAAATCTAATTCTCCTTCATCAATTAGTCATCATATATAAAATTTTCCATTACCCCTCTAATACACCCATACTTAATAACCTCATTCCCCCATACAAGAATCTTACTTCCCTTCGCTCAGCCAGCAAACTTCTAGTAGCCACTCTCAAATCTTTTAATAAAGCAGGTGACTCCTTATTTACTAATGCTGTTGGCTCATACTGGAATAAACTTCCCATAGAACTGACCACTTTAGGCTCATCTCACATTTTCAAAAAACAACTAAGAAACTATTTTAAATCCCACTGGCTATGCCCCTGCTCTAATCCTGACTGAGCTCAGCAAACAATCCCTCTCTACAGTCCTCTCCATTCACTTCTACTTGCCTCTATCACTACTTCTATCCCTCCAGTGTAGTGCACCTAGCGACCCACCTGCTTATTAATTTTCCTATACTATCTATTCTCCTTATACTTGATATATCACTGCAACCTGTCATCTCTCCTTTTATTTAACCTAGATGCTGATCCCTACTGTGCAAATCTCTATCTTAAAACTAGTGCCCTGGCACAAAATGTTTATCCTAATTTGTTAATAGTGTAAATATTTATAGACTCTTTACGTGTTACTATTTTCTCTCTTCTTCATTTTTTAGCAGTCCTACTCTTGCAAATATTATGGGATAATGATTCCTCACTATTGTTTAGTTCTTGTTAAACTGCTTCTGCATTGTTACTATACTACATGATAATGTTCCTTTATTTGCTTATATGTTTTGTATATTTTTTGTTTATTGTAAGTTACTAGTATATAGTGGAGCTTTTCTCCTCGGGCCTCTGCTGAAAATGGACATGTATCCAGCCAGACTAGCCCGGTCAACAAATGTAAAATAAAATAAAATAAAAATAAACTATAATTTACATTGCCGTTCAGCTTACACTAAACCTGAAGAAAATTACATAAAGAAAGCTCTGTACTGGTCTCTCCCTTAGAGGTATGAGCCAATTACAGCTATTCTCTACTTAACCAATCATATTATAAGCTTGAAACCAGCAACCAATCTTAAATCACTGAACATTTCCTATGCCCAAGCCTTAACTAGAATTTCACATGATTATGCTTACTAATATATATATATATATATATATATATATATATATATATATATATATATATATATATAATATCTGGATAAGGCCAATGTACAAAATAACTTAGACATATTTCTGCAAACATCTAATGATGGGTCCCTATTAGAACGACAAAAACACATTTTGTCGAATGCATTTTTGTTGACACATGTAGGGTGAACACGCAAAACAGAGAAGCGGCTATTTAGTGAATTCTTTCCCTGAGAAAGAAGTCACTCAACTACTTCATTGCTTTGCCTGGTCTGAAATGTAGTGTGGTCCCTTGTCTGGTATAGCTCCCAAGCGTGAATGTGCAACAGTTACTGACCTTAGGGTTAGGGTGCGGGTTAAGGTAAGTGCATATGTATGAAAGTATTTACTGTTTTCTTATTTTGCATTAGATGTATGGTTGAGTTACGTGTGTGTTTTCAGCTGTTTAGTTTTGTTTCGGGGGGGGTGTATAATTAGGGTTAAGATAAGTGTGTATGTGTTTGGAATTGTTTATGTAAATGTGCGAGAGTTACTGACCTTAGGGTTAGGGAGCGAATTAAGGTAAGTGCATATGTTTTAAAATCTTTACTGTTTTTTTTTTTCATTAGATGTATGGTTGGGTTACGTGCAACCATACATCTAACAAAAAAAAAACAGTAAACATTTTAGTTGTTTACTAGTTTATGGGGGGGTATAATTAGGGTTAGGGTATGTGTGTATGTGTTTGGAAGTGTTTAATGTTTTTTTTTTGGGGGGGGGTTGGAACAGAGATTTCTTTCCCTAGGAAAGAAATCGCTGTTCTGTGGTTTCGACATTTTCAGCTTTCACTGAATATGTGTCGATGAAACACCGTTTGCTGTTTTCAGCATTCGGTGTTTTAATATAGACCCCCTAATGATGGAGAATAAAGCCATAGTGAAAATAAATTACATTGTCATTCAACTTACACTGAACCTTAGGAAATTACATAAAGAAAGTTCTGTATTGGTCTCTCTTTTTGAGGTATGAGCCAATTACAGCTATTCTCTATTTAACCAATCATATTATAAGCTTGAAACCAACAACCAATCTTAAATCACTAAGCGATTCCTATGTCCAAGCATTGACTAGAATCGTATGTCACACAATTACGCTTACTAAAAAATATATAGATAAAGCCAATGTAAAAAGTAACTTACACATATCGCAATAAATATCTAATAATGGAGAATAAAGCCATAATGAAAATTAAAAGCAAATAATAATGATTGAGCACAGCAACCATAAAAATACAATTACAGACAACCAAATACATATCTTACAGAATTCTCAAACCTACTCCTTATTAACAACTTATCTAAATCATCCATGTTTAGTTCCGTAAAAAATAAAAATTCAAAAAGACTCATTATGGGTCCTCCTATGAGGGTAGATGTTAAAACAGGTTCATGTATAGACTGCTAAACCCACTTTCATGGCCTAAAAAAGGCCAGACGGTCTCAACAATAAGGAAAATACAGACTCTGTTGAAGGTGGTAGAAATAAATAGCGCGTTACTCTCAATAGATCCACTGTGCATTATATATCACAAAAGGGAGGCCATTCACTGATTATAAAAGCAATTGAGTGTGAATTAAAGGCACTGATAGCGCTTCTAAAAAACAGTGTTGTTTCACTATGTAGTATAAAGCCTCATAATCTAAATTCAATAAGTGAAGAAATTCCAATAGAAGTATCTACATAATGGTAATAACTAAATAACTATAATCATAAGGCTGTAGCACCTGACATATAAGTTCAGAGGATACTTTTAGTGGACAGCCAATCACATCATCCCCATATAGAGCTCAACCAATCATCATACATCTTTAGAGGTATACTTAGCGACGATGCCTAAGATAGAGATTTTCACTATAAGTGAACATTTCTATCAGATGGCCTATTATATCATCCTCTCAAGAAGACCAACCAATCACCATACAGCTACACAAGCATCAATAAAACAGATAAATGCATAGCGCGATCAAATGCTACATTTTTCCAATTGCATGTTAAAAAAGAAACTGTATAAAAAATATAAAAACAAGTAAATGAAACTATTAACCAAACTGCAATCAGATAATCACCAAACAATACGCAGTTTGCTCAATAGCTTTAAGAAGGAACTCCAGTAATCATGCTTCAGGTAATTCTAACTACACTCAACATTATTGAGTATGACAACCTCATCATAAATACTAGATTTTAACAATATCTAAATAAATATAGTAAATATGTAAAATGCCTTTAATTCACTAGCCATTTAACATAACATAAATATGGCCAGCTGGCCAGCAAAAATTAAGAAGACCCTTCTGACTATCCTGTAAAAATTAATAGCCAAAGCATAAAATAATCCATTGTCTAGAAAATATAACATCAATGAGAATAGGAGACACACTGTGGGAGAAGAAATACATGTCAATTAAGGGATAACCTTCTAAGATATTTCTACATAGGTATCACAATAGGGCTATCAAGTAGAAATTAATAGTTAAATCATATAATAATCCATTGTCTAGAAAAAGTAACATCACTGAAGATAGATCACCACCTGTGGGGAGAAAAATACACGTCCAATCAAGGGACAGCCAGCCAAGATATTTCTACAAAGATATCAAACCAAGGCTTGAGTAGCAAATGTCTTTACAACTCAGTATTAATGTTTGCTTAGTCTCCTCACCTTCAGGATGGGTCTAAGTGGAACCACAGTGTTAAGCCCTGGAGGGTAGCGAGCTCTCAAATTAACAATCGATTCTATCTCCTTAAGTTCCGTACAATTCACCACATCTCCTTTTCTTGATGTCTGATGAATACACTCAGTTACTTGAAACTTAAAGCTATGATGGGGAAAGGTGGCAACATGTATCGATAACACATTGTTAGGGTCACCATTCCTTATATCCCGTAGATGTTGTAAGATGCGATCTTTTATGTGTTGGTTAGTTTTGCCTACATAAAAGGCCTTGCAGGTCGATCAGGTAGCTAAATAGATAAGGTTCTGTGTGTTACAGTTAGCAAGTACATCGAAGATGTATTGCTGACTGGATACTGGATGAAGAAAGATGTTTCTACTATAAATGGAAGTACATGCTTTGCAGTGATGGCATCTAAAAGTACCTCTTCTATTAGATGCAGAAGGTTTCATAAAGCCATCTTTCTGACAGACAAGCCTTTTGAGATTCTTCCTGTTTTTGTAGCAAAATCTGGGATGTTCCCCTACAATATTTTTAATTTTGTTATCTGCTATTAATACTGGCCAAAACCTCTGGATTGTTTCACAGACCCTTTTGCTATCATTACTATAGGTCATCAGACATTTCATATGTGGTTCAACTCTTCTAGCTTTGGGTTGTAGTGATTCAACAGGTCGACTGAAATAAGGTCATCCTTGATTTCTTCTAATGGTATCAACATCAATGCTCAAGTCTTGATCTGCATCCCTGTATCCTCTGGACTTTAAAATTATGATGCAATTGAACATACTCTTGTTGGAAATCATGTTCATTAGTACATAGACGGGAGATTCTAGTAACTTGATTCTCCATTATGTTGTTGAAAACATGCTTAGGATGCATACTCTGCCTATGCAAGTACTGATTTCTCCATGTTTCTTTTCTATGCAGTTTTGTTTGGATTCCATTCACTGGAGCTATAGAGATCTTGACATCCAGAATGTCAACCCTTAGATCAGAACGGTTGACTTTAAACTTAAAGAAATCAGTTTTGTTATTCAAGTAATTTGTGAACAAAGTTAGTTGCTCACTGTTACCTCTCCATAGAATAAAAATGTCATCAACAAAATGACCATAATAGTAAAGATGTTGATACCAAGGATTTAAAATGCAAAGGACTTGATCTTTCTCCCATTGTGCTAAAACTAGATTAGAGTAACTGCTCGCACATGGGGTACCCATGGCCACCACCTATGTCTGGAGAAAAAGATCTTGTCCATAGACAAAAGCATTGTTTTCCAATACAAGTTCTAATAGATAGCAAAGAGGGTCTGTCTGAACACCTAAAGAACGTAAAACTTGTCAACAGAATTGATGCCAAATTCATTGGATATAACAGTGAACAGACTATTGATATCCATTGTAACTAATAATAAATCTTGTAGGTCTCTCAGATCAGCTGTCACTTGTCTCAACTCTGTTAAAAAGCTGCCCGTGTCTTTCAGTACCGTGGATTCTGATTGGTATGTCAAGAAAATGAACCAGATGTTGGGTGATGAGATCACTTATAATAAATTTAACTTAAGGGACCTGGAATTGATGGTTGACAACTTTAATAATGATCTTTATGAATTGCTGATGGAAAGACGCATAAATAATGAGTTATATGATTTCTTCATAGTTTCCAATCCCACTGTATCTACTTTGGGATTCACCCCTACATCCTATTGTTGCTGGTAGGGGTTGGATCATTGAGCCTCTTTCTATTTTCATCGAAGCTGAGCTTAAACAGATATTATCAAAAGCCAAAATGGTACTGAAAGACATAGGCAGCAGACAACCTACTGAAAGAGAGAAACCATGAACACAAACCATGAATAATGTGGACTGTGTGGCAAATGCACTTGATGATGATGATACATCTCCTGATAGTGCAGGGGTGAGAATGGATAGATTAGCCACTGAGGCTACTGATGTAGATCTACATGAAGCTGGCCCAAGCCATGTCTCTCAGAATTCGTCGATGTCGGAGTATAATTCTAACATCTCATTGCAAGCAAGTACTAGACCAAAAGAAGGAGCGGTCCACACATCCATCAATTAATCTCTACTGGTTTTTGTCAAACAACAGTTCACTGGAATCCCAGAATGCAAAGCCAGGAAAGGAAACAGAAAAAAATGATGTAGACTTAGTTTTCAGTCTCTCTCAACTCACATTATGCCCTGAACATATAATCTTGCTTACCAATGGTCTGAGTTTTATACCAGCACTATCATCTGGTTTGAATGAATTTGTTACAGACCTAAGGCTATTTGGAAGAAATATCACCCTCAGGTCAGTTTTTGGATCAGGGAATGATCAATCCGCCACTTGTTATAAAAACAGAGCCTTTTTACACCTGTAAACCACCCTACAATAGACTTATTTATATATCTTTGTAAAACTGAATTAGCCAAGTCAAGAGGAAATGGCAACCGACAAGAAGGTTTCTATAATATGACACAACAGGAATGGGATGCCCTCAAGGAGCTTAGAGAAAGAGAAGATCTGGTTACTAAACCGGCTAACAAAGGAGGAGGTATTGTGGTAATGGACTCTGAATGGTATATATAAGGAAGACGAATCTGATGCTGTGTGATATGCAGACTTACAAGAAATTAGATAGAAAAGAAGTTGACAGGATGATTAACAGCTTTAACAGTCATTTATATGAGTTACTCATGGAAAGATGGCTAAACAAAGATTTATATGACTTTCTTGAAGTAATCCACCCTACCGTACCAGCCATCATTGGACTTCCTAAGATCCACAAGGGCCTTATAGATCCCCCGTTATGGCCCATAGTGGTGGGAAGAGGGTGGATAATGGAATCTCTCTCGATGTACATTGAAAATGAGTTGAAAAATCCCTACCACAAGCCGCCATGGTGCTCAAGGGCACAGGTAGTTTCCTAACTGACCTAAGAAATAAGGTTAAGGATCTGAAGGATATGAGAGACTTACTATTGGTAACCATGGACATCAATAGTTTATTTATGGTTATTCCGAATCAATTTGGTATTGAAGCTATCCATCAGTTCCTCAGACATCTAGGTATTTCTATGAACCTCATATGCCCCCTGTTGGATCTGGTGCTAGAAAACAACATCTTTGTGCATGGGCAGGAGCTTTACCTACAGATATGGGGGGTTGCCATGGGCACCCCCTGTGCTAACATTTATTAGAATCTAGTATTAGCCCAGTGGGAGAAAGAGAAGGTATTATGTGATTCCAACCCCTGGCATAAACACCTACTCTATTATGGACATTTTGTAGATGATATTTTTATTTTATGGAAAGGGGATGCTAGCCAACTGATTTCTTTTTCCAGTTATCTGAACAATGCCACTAATTGTCTTGTATTTAAAGTTGATTACTCCAAAGAAGTTATTGATTTTCTTGATGTAAAGGTGATGCTGCATCCAGAAACTGGCATACAGACCTGCCTCCATAGGAAGGGCACCTGGAGAAACCACTACCTACATCGCCAGAATATGCACCCCAACCATACTTTTTAAGAATATCTTTGAAAATCAAGTCACAAGGGTCTCACGTTTATGCATATCAGAGGTTGATTTTGTAACAGAATGTCACAAATCACACAGAAATTTACATGCAAGGGGCTACAAAGAGTTGGATCTCAAGTTGACCACTAACCTTAAGAATATGAGAAGTCTTAAGGGTTGTCCCTACTACACTGAACAATTGACAATTCCATCCTCTGATGAACATAAGAACAGTAATTCACAACTTAATTGTCTTTTGACGTATAGTACTGATAATAAACAAGTGTGTGACACCATTAGGACATATTGGCCTATACTGACTACTGATAAGAGGATTAAAAATATCGTAGGAGACAAACCCAAGTTCTCGTATAAGAACAAATGGAACATAAAAAGCCTCTTATGTAATAAAGATGGCTTCAGTCACCAGACACCCTCGGTAAGAAAAGGCACTTTCAGATGCCATTGTTGTAAAGCTTGTACTCATATTGACAGCAGCAGCACTTTTATTCCCCTATCTCTAATAGTACGTATGTTTTTGATGTATTTGTGAATTGTACTACTCAACATCTTGTCTATATGGCATTTTCTGCTCATGTAGAGCTTTCTATGTAGGAAAAACTGATCAGCACCTTAAGGATTGGATTCTATGTCATATGAGAGACATAAGGAATGCTGATTTAAACAATGCGCTTGCTATGCATATTGCTAATAATCCAACACATGTGTTTAAATTTAAAGTCCTGGAATGTATTCAACCTAGCCCAAGAGAAGGTGACAGAAATTAGAGAAATTAACTGGATTATTATGTTAAGAACACTTTGTCCTCCTGGCTTAAACAGTGTAGCGCCATTATGACCTATCTTAAAAGCAAGGAAGCTAAGGATTGGACCCTGAGGAGGCTATGTAACTTAGAAAGTTTATTTATCATTATGCAGTGTTTTCTACTTACTGCAGCTACAAAGCTTCCAGCAGCCATATTTGCTGCCTCTGCTAATACCAATTGTCACACACACTTTCTGCTGCCATGGCAATGAGCCACAAGAGGATGACTGGACTCAATGCAACCTATCACCACAGGGATACATGTCTAAGAAAACAGTTGGTCAAAACTAAGAAGCCTATCCAATAGGAAAGTTACCAATGGATGTTTCACTACTGACTAATTTCTAGAACTGCGGTTGGCCGTTATGTTTCCAATCAATACTAAGACCATGAATCTGCATTTGCATATGTGGTCCACCTAACATTTGTGATTGGGCATCTGGATTTTAAATAGAATCTGTAGCAGGATTCACATATGATCTGAAGAAGGCTATATCAGACAAAAGCACTTATAGGACCAATTTTTATTCCTGCATTTTACAGTTTTACTCAATAAATTTGTGGTTTTAACAGTTGCATTGTGGTACCGTGGTGGTCTACCGAAGGTTTTCCTTGCAGTTTGTTTTGTTTCCTTTGGCATCTTTAGCAGTTGTAACAGTGTTTATTTTACTAAACATTTCATTTTAAGCTAAACAGCAATATTCACTCTGCAAAACAGTACTAATGAGTATACTTTACATAATAATGGTAGCAATGTTCACAAGTATTGAGCAGTGTTAACAGAGATCTAATACGTGAATACAGATATAGTACACTAAGTTACATGAAGTAATTATATTCAGATGACATACAAAAGAGTTCAAATCATTAGGTGAGTGAGGTACATACACTGATACTCACTTCTTATAACCCAGAAAAAAAGAGAAGGAAATTTTTTTTGTGAGTGTTTTGGGGAGAGTTGTTCTTTATCCAGGGGTATGAACATAGCCAAGATTTAAATAGATGTGCTTTAAGTATCTTTTTAAAGTGGAATGGGTTGGTAGTATTAGTTATATCAGAAGGGAGTTTATTCCAGATTTTGGCTATATAGTTAGAGTACAGGGAGTCACCAACAGAATTGTTAGCTTTAACTGTAGTCAATAGTGTTTTATTTTTTGAGCATAGATCTTGGTCAGGGGCGTAAGGGAGTAGGAGATTTTGGAGAGAAGGGGTCTTATCTCTGCAGGTTAGACTTGTATGGGCTGTGGAGAATTGGTTGTTGAGTAGAAGCTGGGGAAGTTCTAGCTAGCTAAGTTTCTTGAGTGCTGTGCAGTGGTGTGACCTAAATGGGGAGTCTGTGGCAAATCTAGAAATATTGTTATAACATGATTCTAGTTTAGCTAAGTCAGATTTCTTTAGTTTGGTGAGAATTGGTGAGGCATAGAGCAGAGTTGAAATGAGATGTGTTTGAGCAATAGTTGCTTATGTATTTTTAGTGAGAAATTGTTTGTTTCTGTATAAGGTGCCTAGCTATTTGTGCACTTTTTTATTGTTTGTGCAATATGAATATCAAATCTTAAATTATTATCGATAACTACTCCAATAATTTAGTGTCAGTCATGAGTGAGAAGATGGTATTGTTTAAGGACAGAATATTGAAAGTAGAAAGTGACAAAGTGTGTCTTGTAGGTTGAAAAATCATTAGTTTAGTTTTGTTACAGTTTAGGAATAGTTAAGAATTAGATAGCCATGTCTCCACCTTTGTGAAATAGTCTTGTGTTATTATTTGTAGTTGTTGGGCAGGTGATGCTGCACATCTCAGTGTAGAATCATCAGAGTACTGAATGATAGAAGCATGCTGTGTTGCAGTGTGAAGTTTGTTAGTAAATATTGAAAACAGCAGAGGACCCAGCATTTATCCTTGAGGTACTCCTATGGTAACAGGCAGAAGAGAAGAGAGGTCTTGCTGCCATTGCATGGCTTGTTGATGGTTGGTTAGGTGGTCTTGGAACCATGCAATGGCAGCTGGACTTAGATTTAGGTCAGTTAGTACATTGATCAATTTGTTATGTTATGTGGCTTTTGAAAGATCAAGAAGTATAGAGGAGACAAATTTACCATTGTATCTATGAACTTTAACAGTATTAGTGAATGACATTAGAGCAGTGGTCGTGCTGTGGCTAGGGCGGTAATCATGTTGAGTGTTTGTTAGTAGTTTGTTAGTTACTGAGTTTGTTAGTAAATAGTGCATGATTTGTGTATGTAGATCTCTTTTGAGAAATTTAGACAGGGAAGAAAGTATTGCTATTGGCTGATTAGACATTTCTGTTGATGTACCTCCTTTATGTAATGGGATAATATTGGAGGTTTTCCATATAGAAGGCACTTAGTATTCGGATATAGATCTGTTAATAAATATGGATACAGGGTAGGCAATTACATCTGCAACAACTCTAAGGTCCTCTGCTCGTAGTGTATCAGTTGCTACAGTGATAGGTTTAATTTTTTTAAGCAATTTTTTTATCATGTCTCTTGAGATGGATTGAAGTGAAATGGCATTATTATTATTATCCTTTGTAGACAGGACTGGAGAATGAGTGGTGCTACAGTTATATGAAAGAGAAGGAATTGTTTTGGTAAAGTATTTATTAAACTGGGTGGCTATGTTGTCAGTGTTGGGGGTTGTGGGGGGTGGGGTGCTGGCATTCCCTAGTAGGAGAATCTTGTTTATATCTGACCAGAACATTTTGGGGTTATTTTGATGCATAGTTTGGATGTTTAGGAGAATCTTATTTATAGATGTCCAGAACTGTTTGGGGTTATTGTGATGCATAGTTTGGATGTTATGATTGTTGTGAAGACCGTGCCCTGGCCCAGCAATCAAGGAGCCTCAATCCTCACCGCTAGCACCAGGGAGGTTGTCTCCTAGAAGAGGAAAGGATAACTAATACACACAGTAAAGTACAATTTCCCTTAAGTGCACACAAAGGTCACAGTCAGTCTGGGGCTGGCTGCTCACTTGCTCACCAGATCCTGAATAAGACTCCCCACTGGCCCAGCTATAGGGTCTAGGTCTCAGCCTAACTGGGCAAGCTAGGGCCTCCAGTAGCCTCTCTGTCCAACCAGCGCTTTGTGTCCCTGCCCAAGTAGCTGGCACAACACACACACACACTTTGAGATAAGTATTTATACAACTTCCCAGACACTCCTGGGAAAGGCTGGCACAGATTCTTCAGCTGTGCCCCTTTACCCTGACTATACAGTCGTAATTACTGCCACCAACCAGTTGATAATATCAGCTACTAAAAGGCCCTTAAAAGGGTGTCCAATTATTACTGTGCAGTATTAATATCCAGTGGTAATGTGACTATGCAGTCTAAGGATTACCAGAGTGGCCTATTACAATAAACTCTATATAAATATGCAATGTACTCTAGTGCTTATCTCTACACAAAGCAGCCACAGGTAGAAGGTTTTAAAAATATTTAATAATAAATAATTAAAACACAAGACAAATCTACTACACCACAGAGATATCTAAGAGTTCACAGATCACACAGAAACTTAAAATAATATTGTAGGAAAGATATGATTACAGAGAAAAATACTTAATCTAACTTTTTAATCTTTAGCTAATCTTAGAGAAAACACAGTGCTACATTCCTACTTACATACATAAAGAGCATAAGCAGTGCTGGTAAGTTAGATGTCCAAGATCAAAATGGTTCAAGTATCTTGTGAGAAATTGTATTTAAACATTATTAACAAATATGTCTCTAAGGCCCTCCCAAAATTACATCATCTTTGACACTTAAGTTTTCCCAGTATTCATATTGCATCATCTTAACACCTGGTCTGAGTTCTCAGGCCACAAACTGCATTATTTAGCAATCTAACACCTCCTCAGAAACCTACAGTGATACAAGACATTTGACATGTATATACTAACAGAAACTAAAGCAATAAAAGCACCTTCCACATCTAAATTCTAGTCATAAAATTTAGCCTTAAAGCAATGGGCATGAAATCTTCATCCAGCCGCCCTCGGGCAGAATTCTAACATGAAAGGATACAACATGCTTCACTGGGCCACTAGAGTGCAATGTTGTCATATATTTTGCAGTTCCACATTTCACAGTGTTTTCTTACATTTAAAAACACAAGCCTGTATTTTACATTTATGTATACAGTTGATAGAATTATATATCAAATTCTATTTGACTAGGCTGGCAGCCTTTCGCCCATCTCTCCCCAGTCATCACAATTGTACTTAATGTTGTCTAATTTTATTTGTCTTTCTTTATAATCACACTCTCACCTCCACAAAATCCCAAAATTACAACAGGATACCAAATATTGTTCTTATAAAAGGAAAGAAACCATGTACTAAAAAAAGAAATGTATTCTTTTAGCACCTCAGTGTAACCACCTTCATGGAATAAAAATGCTACAAAAAACACTCCTTATATATTGCATTGCTAATCACGTCACATCAATTAATTAAACAGGCAACTTTTAAAGCAAACACTTCCAATTCATTTCATTGTTTAAGCCTTTAGGAATCAATGTATTATACTTTAAAATATAAATGCTTTCTTTATACAATAATCTTTGTTTCACTGACTTATCTGTACCATCCATGCATTCAATTTGTTCTAAAATTGTACAGTGTAGTAAATCAGTATTACTTTCATGAAATGCTTTAAAATGCATAGCAATCATTTTTTTCTTCTGTGCAATTTTTATGTCTCTTAAATATTCAATAAACCTTATTTGGAATTCTCTTTTTGTTTCACCTATAAAATATAGGTGACAAGGACATTTCAGAGCATATATGACTCCCTTGCTTTTACAAGAGAGTGTACCTCTAGATTCAAATGTTATACCATTTATTCTATGAAAAGTAGTTACAGTGTGGGTGCATATATTGCACCTACCACATTTCACCATACCCTTCATAGATGGACCCTTAAATGGTCCCAAGGCTGGCATGGTAAACATACCATGAACAACCATGTCCCTAAGATTGTACCCCTGGTATAAGAAAAGGAAGGTTTATGTGGAAAGATGCTAGCCAAACATTTGTCCCGTATTAAATATTTCCAATAATGTTCTATTACTTTTTGTATTCCCCACTTTTAATGTTGTAACCTGTTACAAAATATATACCATCCACAGTTTTATTCTCTCTTTTTTTACCCTCAGTCAAAAATGTTGATCTTGTTCTCCCCTGCTAAATCTTAACCCTTCTATTTCATTCCAAGCCCTATCTTGAGCTTCCTGTATATCTCCAATGTTATATCCTCTCGCCATAAACATCTTAATGGTCTCATTCATCTCTTGTGTCAGTAAAGTTTTATCATTACACAGCTTATAAATGCGTAACATCTCACCATATGGTAAAGCCTTTAAAACATGAGGTGGATGGCAGCTGGTAGCCCACAGATATTGGCTGCCATCTATAAATTTTCTGTGTATATTTGTAACAATTTTTACTTCACTATTACCTTCTAATATGAGATCTAAATATATAACTCTGCTGCCCTTCTGTAGGCCATCAAAAGCCAAACCAAATGGATTTCTATGTAATTCTTTCATAAAACTCTCTACTTACTCTCAACCATTCTCACATACAAAAATTACATCATCGATATAACAAAAATAAAAATTCACATATTTTTGCATAAAATTTAACTTAAATAAAAAATGAAATTTCAAAAAAAGACAAACAAATTTGCATACATGGGGACAAAAGTTGCCTCCATCCCTGTACCTTGCTTTTGTCTATATAATTCATTGTCAAAATAAAAATAATTGTTTTTTAAACAAATATCTACCAAATCAGAAACAAAATGAGAGAAAGTACTATCTCCTAAGAAATATCTAATGGCCTTTATACCATCCTCATGCTTAATGTTGGTATATTGGCTTTTAACATCTAAAACCAACCAATATTTATTCTTATTCCACATTATTGTAGAGATTTTAGCCAAAAAATCAAAGCTATCCTGTACATAGGCTGACGATTTTTGTGCATAAGGCATCGAGATTTTATGTAGTACTAAATTGATATTGTGCAAAAAATATTTACATGCAGATATTATGGGTCTGCCGGGGGGGGGGGTTCTCTAACCTCTTCTGAACTATTGGTAAACAGAAGAAAACAGCTTTCTCACTGTTCCTATTAAATAATCTTTCCTTTACATCATTCTCTGTGAAGTATACCAACCAACACTTCTATCTAACGTTTTCATAATTATGCATTGCTTGTTCATATTCTTTTCTATCACATTTTATGTACACTTCAGTATTCTCTAAATGTTCCATACACATTCTGTGATATTGTAAGACATTCATAATTACTATTTTGTTGCCCTTATATGAGGGCTTTACTACCAAGTCATTCCTATTGCACAACACTTTCAATGCTTGCCATTCTTTTAGTGTCAAATTATAATCTATATTATCTTTTATTACTCCTTTACAAATGTTATCACCATCAAAATTAGTCATAGAATTAAAGTGTGATATATGCATATTATCAAAGGGGGTGATAAACTTACTTAATGTTTTATATATATATATATATATATATATATATATATATATATATATATATATATATATATATATATATCAGACACATCTATTTTACAATAAGCAGTGAAACTTTCCACATCACTATCACTCTCATTATATAAAAAATCATGTTCATCCTCACAACATGAAAAAAAAACTTGAGTCAGAGTCATTATTATACATTACTATCACATAAAATAGACAATGCATGGAAAAATAATACCTCAGGTGTAATTTGCGTATAAACCTAAAAAACTCCTGTCTTAATACATGGCTTCTTGGAATAACCATAAGTACAAACTTCAAACCGAGATTTAGTAAAATTATTTGTTTATCTAATAATTCACACTGAGAAAGATTTAATGCTAAATTTGATTCAGAACATACCTTAATGTCTAAATTTTTTATTATGGTATTGCCCTGTACCTTGTCTCTGTTTAAAGACTGTCCTTTGTCCCCCTTCCAAGCTGTATCTATTATAACCCCCATTCCAATTTCGTTTCTGACCCTGTCGCTGTTGATATTGCTGCTGCTGCTGGTGGTGATCCCATTGATCACAGAAAGTCCACCGATACTCATCAGGTCTCTGTGGGTGAGGCAAATCAGGAAATTCTTCATTCTCATTGGTGCTGTAGTGACTGTTACCCTCCGAAGATATAAAAGTAGCAAAAGTCATTTTTTTTAAAGCTTATGCACTGATGTCATTGCTTCCTTGATTTTCTATTGGTCTGTAATGAAAAGCATGCCCTGCTTCATAATCATTGATGTTCCTGATTAATTTAGTCTTTTTGTATTCAATTATTTCAGCCTCCAATGAAAATAGTTTCTTGTTAATCCTTTCCAACAAATTTGTACTCTTTTGTGCTCCCAGCGAGCTAAGTTTGAGACAACTAAGTCAGCTCTTGTTTCAAGTTTCTATGTTTTATTTGATCCCTCTCCAATAATATGCGCAACCATTCAATTGCACACTTATGGCAGGCTTGTAACCACCATTCCTGAAACTTTTGTTCTACTGTGCAATCTAAGTTAAATGATGTGCTGGGATTTTTAACAAAACGAAGACCCCAAGGGGTAATGTCCAAGTCTATATAACATTGTAAGCCCAAAATATTCAAATAAGTTTTAGTCTCCTTTTCAAGTAATTTTTCAAAATTCTCACAAATCTCCCTTTTGTCAGAGGGCATCAAATTTAACATATATCCTACTAAAACTAAGGGATCAGTCACTTTTTTAGCCCTTTCATTAACCACCAACTCAAAAAGTGGACCAATACCTTGATTTACTAGACGATCTTCCAGTACCTGCCCAGTAACATGTATAGAATTATTTAAATAATGTTCCATGGTCCCTTGTGAGCCCATTTGAGAGCCCAAACCTCCAGTAGCACCTAGGGCAGATAAAACATCTTCTTGTAACGGTCAAGGGACATCCACATTTGGATCTGAAGACATCCTGGATAACTTATAACAACACTCTCACCACCACAAAATCCCATGTTTTGGTAAAGTATTTATTAAACTGGTTGGTTATGTTGTCAGTGTTGGGGGTTGTGGGGCTGAGGTGGGGTGTTGGCATTCCTTGGTAGGAGAATATTGTTTATATCTGACCAGAAATTTTGGGGGTTATTTTGATGCATAGTTTGGATGTTTAGGAGAATCTTATTTATAGATGACCAGAACTATTTGTGGTTATTGTGATGCATAGTTTGGATATTATGATCATACTTAATTTTATCTAGTTTGATTTGTCTGTTTGCCTTATTTCTAAGCTCATGGTAAGTCTGTTTGGAAGCTTCATTCATGTTATTGTGGTGTTGTGTTCAAGCTTTGTCTGCTGCTATTAGTAGTGCCCTAGTTTCTTTAGTTAGTCATGGAGCATGATTGGATTTTATTCTTATAGATCCATGCAGTACGTACATGTTCAAGATATAAATGAAGACTGAATTAGAATAACTCATGGCCTCACCTAGGGGTAGGTATTTGAGTGGAGATGAGTAGCAAAGTTTGAGGGAGGAAGCAAAGTTATGGGGGTTAATTTTTTTCTTGTTCCTTATTTATTTGGAGGAAGGGAACTTCGTTGGGTTTATATGCTGTCTGAACTGAAAGGTTGGAAGACTGTCACTGATTGAATGGAGAATGAAGGCCTATTAGTTAGTATCCAGTCAAGAATGGAATGTTTGTTAGATGACGTATCAATTCTGGTTGGTGTTTGAACAGTTTGAGAGAAACCATAAAGGTTAATATAATTAATGGGATTTTGAGGGTTACAGCTTGACCAGTCTATGTTAAAATCTCCAATGATAAGTGTTTCCTGGTGCAGGGTTTTTGAGGCCCAGTATACCTTATTTTTTTTAGTGGTGAGATTGTTCCAATTACTTTTATACACATATTAGACTTCATTTTTTTAGTTTTGTATAAGGCATTTTGTCATTGTCAATGTTGTGGGGGTTAAAATTCATGGGTTCTACAGTAAGGTTGTTTCTAAAGAGTATGGCTATACCACCTCCTCTTTTGCCCATTCTGTCTGCCATCAATATATTATATCCAGGTGAAAGAATTTCATCATTCCTAGTTTCAAGTCTCTGTTATTATAACTATATGTGGTGCAGAGAGAGAAAGTGTGGCATGTAGGTCTTGGATTTTATTTGTAATGTTTCTGATGTTTATGTTTAAAAGGAGGAAGCTGGTTGGTTTTCTGGGATGGTTTATTAAATTAAATGAGTGACTGGGTGGTAGTTGGTGCAGTATATAGGTAAGTGTATTAGCTGGTCCAAGGTTAGGGTGGATGTTTAGCTGCTATATTGGTTAGGTATTTTAACAGTTTAGTTAAGTACTTATGATAATTCTTGGAGATTTTGGGAGTATGATGTTGAGGGAGTGGGGTGTATTAGGTTTGATATATGAAGGTGGTGTTGAAGATAAAGGCAAATATGTTGATGTTGTTTGGTTTGATATTTTTTGAGTGAGGGATTGGAGCAGGATGAGTGTAATTTTGTCTATTAGTGTAATGTGGTAGGAGGTTAAATGAACTACAAATGATAAGGATAACTGGGCTGCAATGTTTAACGGTAGCATACTGCAGTTGTATAGGACCAGGAGTTGACATAATAGCTAAGAAGTTTGTTGGTAAGTGGCTTTTGTTCATATCCTGTATATAAAATTGTTAGCACATCTCATCAGTGGGCATAAGTCTTATTAAAATAGTAAGTGGGTACCTTTTTGTGAGTAATTGTGATTGAATGGTTATTTGGTTAATGTGGGTGTGGTTAATAAAGTATAAGTCTAGGTGAACTGGGGTGGGTGGGAATGGGGGTAGGGTACAGTAGTGAAGTGAGCCCGAGCAAACTGAGGGGAAAACAGAGGAGAAGAACCAGGTCCAAGAGATACAGCAGCAAAAAGCAATAATCTAACCTGCAAATTCAGTAAATACTGTAGAATTTGTATAATTCCAGGCATGAAATGTTCAGTTTAAGTTAACCAGTAGGATATTAATTAAGTTAACCAGTAGGATATTATGTAAGAATAATGGCAGCTGTGAATAAGAACTGTATTATTCTTAGTGTTATTTTAGAGAAACCTAAGTATAAATAATATTGAAACCAGTAGGTTTGTATTCAGGGAATTTTCCCTTTTATTTAGTCAAATTTACCTCCAGTTTGACTTTAATATGTAGAGTGGGCAACTGTCTCAACAAGGTGTGCACACCACTATTACTAATGAATACAGTTGGTTATCAGTATAGGTATTCAGTTTAACAGGACATACTTTCATTCAATTTCAGGATGGGTTTTTTAGGCTGTAGTTTTCAGGTGTTTTTCATAGATCTTTCTCTTGTGAAGGTAGGATACTTAGCAAGGCACAGAGTTGAGGGACGTCGATTAGTGGCTAGAGACAAGAGCTAGAAAATAGTGTAAAATATTTCCATAGGTTGGAACTAGAAATGCAGTGACTAAAACATTTGTTGCACAGTTAGAAATGAGCTTCAGGGCTTCCACAATAACTGCATAAATTCAACATCAAGAAGTTAAATAAAACAGGATGGCAACTATCACCGAGGTTAGCAGTAGCATTAAACAATATTGCAGCAGTCGCTATGAGTCCCACTAAACAAGCAAGATTCTTTTCTTTATAAAAATTTCATTAACCTAATCAAACAAGATTATTTTGCTTATAAAAAACATCATTAACTTGATTGTTTCAATTTCATTCTAATCATTAGATCCACTTATTTTATGCTAGTGGAGACTATAACATCTCTAGGCATTGTGGATAAATGGTTCATTCACTGTCACACCTTTGAATAGGAAGAAAAAATGAAAAAGAAACAACAGCTGCTTTTATACTATAAAGTAATCCTAAGACTGGTAGTATTCAATATAAACCTTACTATTCAGATCACAAGCGCAATCCAAAACAAACTGATTGTTTAGAAAAGTAGCAATTCAGCTAAGTCCAACAGACAGATAAACAAAAAGGCTGTTTACCATGTCTTACTATTTTGATAACAATAATTGCTTGGCAGTTCTCAGTAATCATGCACAATTTACAACTGAGTTAGCACTACAAGTAAGCAAAATATCACTCAATAATGCAACTCGAAAACATATTGGAGACATGAAAATAGTAAAGCCTTGATCATTTTGTTTTTACTTACATGGCTGGCACACCTTGCATGGGAGGGGAAGGAGTTGTTTCATTCAGGTAGTGTTTTAACAATGGTGCTGTTTGGGCAACCTATACATATAGATAAGCTTCGAAAGGTACAATGGTAGGCAGGTCACAATAGAGAGATTTTGTGGGAGGACTGCAGACTCACAGAATTGTCAAATTAGAGAGAACCAGGTCCGAGAGATATTGTGGCAAAAAACAATCAAACAACCTGCAAGTTCAGTAAATGCTGTAGCACTTTTAAAATTCCAGGGGTGAATTGTGCAGTTTAAGTTAACCAGTAGGATATTAATTAAGTTAACCAGTAAGATATTAAGTAAGAAAAATGGCAGCTATCAATAAGAACTGGAACTGTATTATTCTTAGTGTTATTTTAGAGAAACCTTAATATAAATAATTGAAAAAACAGTGCATTTGTATTAAATGTGCCATTTTATTTTAGTCAAATTTACCTCAAGTTTGACTTTAGTATGTAGAGGGGGAAGGGGGCCCAGGGGGAACTGTCCCAGCAAGGTGTGCACACCACTAACACTAATGAATTAAGTCAGTTATCAGTATAGATATTCACTTCAAAAGGACATTTTCATTCAATTTCAGGATGGGTTTTTAGGATGTAGTTTTCAGGTGTTTTGCATGGATCTTTCTCTTTTGAAGGTGGGAAAGTTAGCAAGGCACAGACAGGAGATACATAGATTAGTGGCTAGAGACAAGAGATGGCTGGCACACCTCACACAGGAGAGGAATGAATTGTTTCATTTGAGTAGTGTTTGTTTTAGAAACAAAACATGAAACAAACTAATCTTAATATAACTCTATTATCATTACCACCGGCAATGTTTCTTACCAATATGCTGTCATTTTGTGTACTCATTGCACTAATCCACCTCACTAGGTATCATATCTCTCCCATACCAATAAATATTACCCTCATTTATCATACCATGATTCTCCTCAGATCTCCCCAACATATCATCTTACCTCTACCAATCAATGTTCTTTTACCTCTTCAGCCACAGATGCATCAAGTCAAAGTCCTTACCATTAAAACCTAAGCTACAGTTTCAATTGGTCCACACTTTTATACATAATAACTCTACCCAAAAACATATTTATTTATTTATTTATTTATTTTATGTATGTATTTATTTATTTATTTATTGACATTTGTTAACCAGGTTAGTCCAACTGAGCCAGGGGCCCATTTTCAGTGGAGACCCGAGGAGAATAGCTCCACAAATAATACAAGTAATTATGATATTTACAAAATATTAAAGTAGGGTCACAGAAACATAGTACAAGTCAAATAATGTGTGCACAGCAGTACAATGCATAGGTAAAATAACAGTTAAGTACAGTTTCCAAAATTTGAGAAGAGTATATAGCATAGGTCAAATAACAATTAAAAGTTTTAGAGAATATTACACTGAGTACAGTATGAATACAGTTTGTTAGAGCAAGTACAAGGAGGACAAAGAGTTGATAGGGAATAAGAGGTAAGATGAGAAGAGAGGAGACGAGTTCAAGTGGGGGAGTGACAAGGGCATGACCAAGTCTTCAGGAGAAAAAGTTTAAGTTCTTTCTTAAACAGGTAGTTACACTGAATGCTTCTTATGCTGAGAGGGAGTGAGTTCCAAACATGGGCTACAGAGTATTTGTAAAGGGTCTTAGCAATGTTTTTGTTGGGTTTGCATAACTGAAGGATGTGCTTACTGGTAGTACGGAGGTGACAAGGGTGGTAATAGAAGGAGACTAAATTGGAGATGGAGGGACAGGATGAGGGTTCATATAGGACAGAGTGTGCAATATGTAACTGGGGTATAAGCAGTGGTTTGGAAAATTCTGGCCATTGGAGTAACTTAACGGCAAGACAGTGGTGAGATTTGTAAGGAAGGTTAGTGGCAAATCTGGCTATTTTGTTATAAGTTTGCTCTAGTTTAGGGATAACAGATGTTTGAACATTACTAAGGACAGGGGCAGCGTAAAGAAGGCACAGTACTTAGTAAACTTAAACTTAAACTTAGTAGGGAAATTCACTCCAACATAGCCCCAATAAACAGCAACTTAGCCAACACAAATACAAATCCTTCTACATCTATTCCCCATCCATCTTGGAATCCAAACTCCTGCTCCTAAACACAAACTTTCCAAGTATAAGTAGAAAAGTCCAACAAATTCATGCATATCTAGCTACACATTCCCCTGATATGCTACGTACTACTGAAATCTAGCTAAAGAAGTAGTAGATGTTGTCACCCCCCTCCCCCCAATTTAATACTCTCTGGCACAACAGCACAAGCAAACGTGTTGGTAGTCTTTCCATTAACTACAAATACTGATTAGAAATTGCTCAACTCTTTCTACAGATTCCAGAATTTACCATTGCATACCTCCTCATATCAGTCCCCAAAATCAACAAAAGAAAGATGCTACAGATCTTGGCTATATGTGTTTTCTACATGGTAACAAAATATTTTTACAGCAGAAGATATTACTGGATATCTTCTTTTGGAGTTCAAATGGAGAGATGAGGGGTCCTAATGGAGAGATGAAAAAATCAGCAAGCAAAGGGGAGTAATATTGCTGGAAATGAGTTCATTTTCAAGTCTTGGTGAATATCTTCATGAGGTGGACCCTGTTTTTACAAAATCTCACCAAGATGACACTGGTATATAGACTGTATTTTATATAGCATATTTCATGGACAGAAGTAGATTAAAAAATAAAAAAAGACAGGTGGATGCACAAGTCTCAAGATAAAAAAGTGCCCAATCCTGGTAGGCACACTAGTGCCAGAACTGGGAAAATGACAGTATAGAATCCTAAGACATGGAAACATTCCTACTATAAAGTTAGGCCAGGCTCGGGGGGGGGGTGCCCCCCCCCCATCGTAGAAGGAAGTAGTAGTCTACAAAAATCACAAAAACTGATAAAGATGATAGAGTAGACTACTGAGGATAACAAATAAATGATGTATTGTTACTATTACGCAAGCAGTCCAGAAATTCCAGACAGAAGAAAAAAAATTAGAGGAAAGAAAAGTGCATGTAAAAGAAATACTGTCAAAAACTTAAAATGCAGATTTGTGTTCATTAATACAACAGATTAATGAAAATGCATTATATAGACCAAGAAACCTTAGGACATTTGGAAAAAGAAGGGACTGAGGAAATTTGAAAATATAAAGAACAAAATCTATAGATTTTTGAAAAATATAAAACAGAAATATGGGCAATGAAAAGAAAAAGAGAGATCAACCATAGGGCAATATTTATTTCAAGGAGAAATGCAAATTAATTAATACAAAAAACAGCTCCAAAGATACTGAAGCAGAAATACAGGCAAAGATACCCAGATATGGAAAATTTCACAATACAAAAAAGAACAGAAGATTAGTAAACACGAAGTAAAATAAATAGAAGCTGAAGTTATGGAATACCTGTGAAGTGAAGGATTTAGTGTACAAACGGTGGAATTCATTAAAGCCTACAAGGAGTGATTCTCCATGTAGGAATAGTGTTGCAGCCCAAACATGGAACATGGCCACTGAGCGATCCAGGAAATAAGGCTGTGGGGTGTGCACGAGTGTGTGAACACAGAGGTGTCTGCAGAATGCAAATCATCTCATAAACTGGTGAAAACCATGCAAATGAGACTGATTTGCATTTAAGTAAGCAGAAAGGCACCCATGTAGGTGCCGGGTTGATGCAAGCAATGTATGTGGATACAAACCTTTTACCAGACTGCAAAAATCACACAGGGGCAGTAAAAGGCTCAGAAAAAGGGTAGATATGGTACCATAGGCATGCAAATGGCCAAAACTATGGCCAGTGAGTACTGAAAGCAATGCAAAGCCTTACAAATCAGTAAAAAGTACATATTTGACAATATAATGCATTATAGTGCCCAGGATGCAGAGTTTTACAATGACAGGTGTCAGTGGTCACTATGGAAGCAGGCCTTGGAGTAGTACAGTATCCAGGATATACTCAATTAGCTGTATGTAAATGAGCTGTGGTTACTGAATAGCAAAAAGGGTTACAATATCCACAGATACAACCCATGGTCAGGCTAGAACCATGTAGGTAGTGGTAGAACAGGTAGCTGACATCAAAATGGGATGTGTCAGTATGAAAAAAACAAAAAACAAACAAAATCACAAACAAATGGCCAGAGTGCAAGCAAAACTCTTATTTAATGAAATACAGTGAAGCGCTTTTCATTTGTAAAATAAACTTCGTCAGACTTAAACAGTGTTAAACCACAACTGAACTTCTTAAATAGCATTTTATAAGCCCGCCCTACACTAGAAAGGAAATGATGTCATAATATTTTTTTTTTTAAATATATAAGCACATATATATAACACACATAAAATACATTAACTAAATTCCTTCATTAATAAATAATCTAAAGACATCCTAGTTGATTATTATTAATTAAAATATTTCTTGTTGTAGAAAAATATATATATATATATATATATATATATATATATATATATATATATATATATATATATATATATAAGTAAATATACTTATTAAATCACTACCCTAACACAGGTCAGCAATAATTAAAACCAGCTTACAAATAATCTCACCTAAGTAATGCTTTTAGCCTGAGTATACTATTGCTTGCACAGTAGTCATTCAAACCCGGCCATACATAAGAATGTAATTTTAGTTGTCAGATTAATTCTGCTCTTTCTAAATGTAGCATCCATGGGCCCCCCGAAGTTGCTCATGGACCTGTTGGATACCACAAAATTCAAATGTATGTTCACCATACTCCTGTATGTGTTTTGCAAGTGCATTTGTTAAATTCATCTTTCTAATGGCATATAGGTGCTCATAAACTCTTTCTTTCAAGTTCACAGTATGTTAAAGTGGATTGGAGTTCAGTGGCGCCTGTTTGTGCTCAGCTAAGCACAGCTAAGCAGGGGGATGTGTCTGCTGCTGCTGAGCATGTTTTAGCTCGTTTAAGAAAAGCTGAGTGTGGCTGTGGTTGTGGGAGTGTCAAAACTGCTGGGCATTGTTTACACTAGTGCTGTGGGTTTGCACAGTATACCGCACTGCTTTGCAGTGAAAGAAATAGGAAAAAAATTGCCTAGGAAAGCCAATTGGGCAGAAATGACTAATAAGCCTTGTTCAACAGACACTGGCCCATTCAAACCCCCAATGCTATATCTATCAGGTGGAATGCAGGGTAATGAGCCAATCACACAGGCTGCAACTGCAGCACATCACTAGAAAGTATGCATACAGCCTATAAGCTGATTTTCCCACATACTCTGCTCCATTGGAGTACACACTTGGGAATTTTAACTGACAAAATGCTAGGGGTTTCCACTGCTCTGCTACATCTGTATGTGCTTGAGGCTGAGGTCAGTGAAGATGATGCCGACAATAGTCTGGGTGACTGAGAAGGAGAAGAGTGTTCAGGCCCAGGCACAGGATGACCTTCCAGGGGCTACATCAGCTGGAGATTGTAGAGCACTTCAGGGTGGACAGGGACATACTACAATAACTCATCAAGCTCTGCCACCCTCAACTCAGACCCAGAGACAACAGAAGAGAACCCATCCCAGTAGAAACAAATGTATGTGTAGCCCTTAGAATATTAGCTACAGGTACTTTTCAAAGACCAAATGGGGACATAATGGGGATCTCACAGGCATTTGCATCCAGGGTACTCCACCAGTTCCTGGATGCCATACAAGCACATACCAGTGAGCACATTTATTTACCCCACACCCCTGAGGAGAGGGTCAGCAATATACATCTCTTCCACCATGTAGCACACTACCCTGAGGGACTGGGTGCCATAGACTACACTCATTTGTACATCAAATCACCACCCGGTGAAGAGGGTAAGGTCTACATCAACCACAAGGGGTATCACTCCATCAACTACCAGGTCATGTGCAATGCCAAGGGCATTATCATGAATGTGTGTGCTGACAGCCCTGGCAGCTATCATGACTCCCACATCTGGCATGACTCACAGCTGTACCACATATTTGCCAGGGGGACATCTCTTACTGCCATCTACTGGGGGATGCTGGCTACGCACTACAACCATGGATGATGACACCCATCAGAAATGCACATGCACCTACTGAAGAATGCCATAATGAGTCACATGCACAAACTTGGAACATCATAGAGCATGTATTTGTGCTGCTCAAGTCAAGGTTCCGCTGCCTCAATATATCTGGTGGAGTCCTGCAGTACTCTCCAGCCACATGTGCACACATGTTCACAGTATGTGCCATGCTACACAATATGATCCTGCAGAAACAGCTGCAGCAGGAACATCACAGGGAAGGGACAAACATCCCCACACCAGTGCCAAGGTCCCCACAGCAACAGAGGGACTGGGAAGAGGAACCCGCTGAGCCTATCCCTGTAGACAGCTGGAGGCATACCCAGTATGCCCTGGTCTTGGAAAAGAGGCAATGCATAGCACACACACACTGACAACCTATGGACCTAGGGACTGACAGCTCACTCTGACTTACATACATATTAAAAAGGATGCCAGCCACACCACACAACATGTACCTTACCATGTATTGGCTGTGTATGGCATGCATCAGACAGAGATAGCCCTGAAGCACTGTTATCTTAACTGCTCTTTGGTAGCATTTGTATGGACCTGCTGCATGTATGCAAGGGAATAGATTGGGCTACTGATAGAGCTGCAGACAACTGACAGCTGTGTGGGACAGCAGGAACCCTCCATCCAATACTGGCCAACCCTTAATATGCTGTAGGCCCCAAGACAACAAAACCCAACACATTATGCGATGGTATGACATACAGCAGGGTCACAGGACAGATGCTTGACTGTCAGTGCTAGAGTCCCTACCCCCAACACACCCATTTCCCCATATAATTGCAGTCACCGTATGTTTTTAAGCTAATAGCAGCAGACTACATAATTCCTGGGTGGTCTCAATCAACCTGGTGACATGTACCATTTCCCCAATATGCAGGGGTCAAATTGTTATGTTTTTCTTTGGTTGATAGTGTCAGGAAGTAAACTGCATTGTTGGGTGGCTGTTGTGGCTTAGTGGGTAAGTACTTTACCATGGTTGATGGGGTACATGGTTTGAGTCTGGCTGCACTTACTGTTTTGCATGTGAGCTACACCTATGGTAGGAGGTCTACAGACTGTCCATATGTTAGTATTTCTTACTGCAAGAAAGCTGGACAAAGACAGACACAATGGAGGGACAGGGGGCCACAGATATGGACACTTCACAGCCTTCAGTAACCTAGATGGTGGCTAGTAGAACAGCAGGTTGTAACAAGTCAGTGTAGCAACATAGCAACAGGATATAAAGGCTATCACGTAACTGTGTCAGTACTTACAACAAGCCAGCGGGCACCATCCATACCCCACAAATGTAAAGAGTTTAACAGGATGTCCACATTTATGGCTCATATATCTGTTCTGTTTGTTTTCTGGCAAACTATTGGCAAATGACTAAAGGTCACTGTGAGAGACTAATAACAGACAGGTGAGATGCAGACTTCCTACCCATTGGAAAATGCATGTGAATACAAAACCATTCCACCAACTATCTAGGTTTGTAAGAGCAATATTAAAATCCTGTCCCCATGTTTGGGCCTATGGCCCACTGTTATATATGGCCCTGTCCATATTAATGGCTGTAAGAGTATACAAGTTTTGGGCAACATATAGCCTTATAATAGCAGTACAAGACAAAATGTCTGAAGACCAGAGTAGACGTATGGGGCACTATGCTGGACAACCTGCAAAAATGGTACAGTCAGAGGTGTGAAATCCCTAATCCTGTATGTGTTGTTACTTCTCTTACCCCAGTCACAGCATATATACAACTACATAGTGCAACTGTGATCAAAGCCAGGAACTGCAGCAGGGCAGGACAAAGGCCCACATATAAGGGGAAGGAGGAACTACTGGCCAGACTAATGTAGAAAGTGCAGAATACAACACTTAGTGTAGTAGCATAGGTTCCCTGCAGTGTATGGTGTTGGCATTTCCTTACATCAGTCTGTAATGATCTGCCAGTGACATACCAAGAAATCATAGTGCTATGTAAAATGTACCACACATATTATGCAAACTCTGATCAGTCCAATACATGCTGCACACACCCTACATATGGGTCAGATATTACAGACAGCACACAGCCAGGAAATCCCTCAGACAGTACATCAGAGAGGTGATTTACTGTTCCACCAGGTATAGCAGACAATTGGCTGTAGCACAAAAAATCCTGGACTGGAGTACAGGTAGTTCTGGCCTGGAGTCCCATTGTAATTAATGATGGTCACACTGGGCATGCTCCTACACTTAGCTAATTTTAGCCCATGTCTGAACCCACATCTGACTATAGAACTGTGATGTCCATATATCTCTGCGCATACAGAAAGCTATGTATACCTCAACTGCCTCTCCCTATCCCCATCAGACATAATTACTCTTATCTATCTGTATGTGGCACATATAGGATATATTTGGGTCTTTTGAGTTTAACATTCACACAAACACACAGACACACACACACACACACACACACACACACACACACACACATATATATATATATATATATATATATATATATATATATATATATATATATCGAGAGGCATAGAAAGTGGGACAGAGACAAAGATAGACAGAGAGAGAGACCCAAAAGGCATAGTGTGATGTATTGCTGCAACCACTCATACACCAATTGTAACCAGTGGCACATGCAAATAATATGGTGAACAGTAGTATGTAATAGTAGGTAGGCAGGGGTTCTAATCTCACATCAGTCGCAATGTGTGTTTGTGTGTGCCTGTGTATATATTCCACATACAGCCGAATGCACTCGCCCAACAGGCCTATGTGCAATGGTCACTCATTTTATGGCCCTGTAACTGGTGTCCTCCACAACACTGACCTTCCTGTCAGCAGCTACTGATGTCATCCACCCTAACAGCAGTGGCAAATACTATCCAAATGCATAAGCTCTGTGGTGCAAGCGATAACTACGTAGCATTACAGTGTATACAACTAATCCCAGCAATGGTAATTCAGTGAGTGTGTGTGTGTGTAAATATATCCACTTGCAGCTATGTGCAGTTCCTGCCTATGTATGTGCAAAGCCAATACACTTTAAACCTTGTGCCTACCTGTGAACCTCCCCCTTGACCTAATTCACAGGGCCTGCTAATGTTATCAATCTTAGATGCACCATTAGACACTCTCCAAACATATAAGGGCTGTGGCACATGTGAAAAGTATATAGCAGTATAGTGTATACAGCTAGATAGGTAGGGGTTCTCATCCCAACAATAGCAACTCAGTGAGTGTGTGTAACTATATACCCCTGCAGTCGTGTGTATGTCTTGACTATGTGTGTGCAATGCCAACACATTGGATTACTTTCCAGGGCCTGCTGGTGTCATTCACCTTAGATGCACCATTAGACACATTCCAGGCACATAAGCTCTGTGGCGCATGCGATAAGTAGGTAACACTATAGTACATACAACTAGATATGTAGGAGTTCTAATCTCACAAGTGGCAACTCTGTGAGTGAGTGTGTGTGTGTGTGTGTGTGTGTGTGTGTGTGTGTGTGTGTGTGTGTGTGTGTGTGTGTGAGGCATACCCCTTGTAGCAGTGTGGCTGCCATATGTGTGTATGTGATGGTTATACCATTTTGAGGGCCTGGTCCACCCTGTTAATCCCCCCATTGGATTACTTTACAAGGCTTGCTGGTGTCATACACCTCAGATGCACCGTTAGAAACTCGCCAGGCACATAAGCTCCATAGAACATGTGATATGTATGTAAGACTATAGTGTATATAACTAAATAGATGGGGGCTCTATTCCCAAAACAGGGAACTTTGTGAGTATATGCATGTGTGGTGCATATCCCCTTCCAGCAGTGTGGTTATGTTAGCCCTAGCATCATACTTCTAAACCCCTTAGAGCAAGAAATCTGGATAAAGCCATAAACATTTACAAAAGCCAAATAATAGGGGCAATTTGTAAATATTGCTTGTACAAACATAGAAAGTTGAGAGCATAACAGGTTGTGCATTAGCATGAATTTTCTGAAGGATATGAAGTCTGAAAATAAAATATCTGTCATTATTGCCTAACTTCAGTCTTTAATGATTTGCCACTAATTTGCCAGAAAATCACAATGTTATGAAAAACAGACCAAAAATATGTGGAAAACATCAGGACATTCTGCAGAAATATGTACAGGTTAGAGGTATGGCCACCACCTGTCCCACCCTGCTGTCCATGTTTGGCCAGGTGTGACCTGTGAAAACAACTCAAACAATACAGAGGTCTGAAGAGTGTAGGATAACAAATATTTGCTAAAGTTGTGCAACAGTTGCATAAAGCGGTTATTGTACATCAGAAACACCTTCATTTTATGAGAAATAGCATAAGCTATGGAAATGTGACAAAAATAAGCTGTCATATTGGTAGACCAAGAGAAGTCCTGTCCATTGCACTTGTCAAATTTCACGATACTACAAGAAGTGTCTCACATTGCACATTTCATAAGGTGGCAACCATACTCTGTGTTGCCTGTCTGTGCAATATGTAGACATGTGGAGGGCCTGTGAGTAGCTGCTGCCCCCAATGACCCACATGTATCTAGGCATGAATGTTAAGTGCCCCCACCCATATTTGGAGGTACTGCTTAAGTTTGTGGTGACTTTAAGTTGTGTGCTGTCTGTCATTGACCCACCAACTGATGTTAACGCACTGCAACGGGGTCTTACATTGGGTATGGAATGATGGCAAGGTCCTGGCCTCAAGCTGAATGCAGAAAACAGTACCATCATACCATACGCCAAGAACATGGCCCCACTATTTCCACATCAACAGCAGCCCCATAAATACACAACTTGTCTTGAGAGACCTGGGTACTCAGGTAGATGACACTGTTGCATTCAGCCATTAAGTAGCAGCAGTCAGAAAAGCCATGTACGTGGTTCACCACATAGGTAAAGGGAGTGCATCCAGAAAAAAGGTTGACATTACCACTGTATGGTCCTCCATCAGTATAACAATAATTTAGTACCATTGTGCTTTTGGTATATACCTATCCAGACATCTGCAGCAACTGGAAAGGCCATAGTAATACCCAAAAAGGTAATCCATATCCATACATGCTGGTTTACAAAGTCCATTGAACACGTGGGAGAAACAGATATATGTAGGTTTTGGAAAACCAAATTGGAAACAGTCAAACACCTTGCTGCTGGTTGCGACACACTAATGGCAGAGGGACTGTATACTGAAAGGCATAATAATGTGGCGAGACTGTTATACTGGAGATTGTGCAAACATTATGGTATCAAAGTGGCTGAAAAACACTGGAAACATGAGCCACAAAGAATCATAGAAAATGATGAAGTTTATATCACATGGTATTACCCAATACCAACAGTTCAACAGATAGATGCTAGAAAACCAGATATAGTGGCCCAAGAAAAGAAGACAAATGTAGCATTGATCATTGAAATCACCACACCCAGTGACTACAGTGTCTTGCATACAGAGAGACACAAAGTCATAAAATACCTGGATCTGCAGGCAGAAATGAGAGACATGTGGGAGAAAGATATTCAGACAGTTCCAATAGTAGTAGGAGCAACGGGTCTTATAAAAAAGACTTTCTAATCTTATTTAGATATGCTACCAATTCATGTAACACCATACGGATTGCAGAAGGAGTCATTACTGGGCACATTGGAGGTGCTGCGAAGAGCATGTTTGGCTGACATCATAGAGTGAAACAATACTAATTTCATGAACTTTAATCGTACTTTGACTTAGGAATGGGGTCCATTCCCGTCATGGTATTAGAAACTCAAAAACTTGGAGAAATTAAAAATAACAGTAATCCATGGCCTACAACACGTTCCATACAGACAGCCTTGAATCAGTAGTGCCCATCTCGCTATTGGAAATGTTGTCCACTGGTGGGCTGTGGCATGCCTAAATGGCAATGTTGTGGCCAGCCCTTCAACTGCTGGCCCATGTATGTGAGTCTAAGTCTTCATCCATTACCAGCACAACAGGCCTGAATCTGATATGTGACATCAACATAACCTGCTGGCAAGACAGTTTTGTTTCCCAGAGGCCAACCTGTCTCAGGAATGCACTTCGAGACATGTCAAGCAGAGTATGATGCAGACCCTCATCAAGTTCAGCCATGATGAGTGGATGGCAAACCACAAATCCATCCCAGGTGTCACACCTGTGTCTCTCAATGACAAGGGGCAACAGGTGCTGATCAATGATTCTGTCGGGTATAAAGTAATGGCTAAACTTGTAAGGGACCCAGAGCCATTACTCTACTGACCTCATATGATCCTATGAATCTGTGATCCTACAGAAATCCCAGGTGACATGTATCAGGAGTAGCATGTTGTGTCAAGGGGTATGCATGCAAGATTACACTGTCCACCCCCATTGCCCCTCACACATTGTTATAGACATAAACACCTAGGTAACCATGCACATATACAGCCAGACCTTGTGATGTCACATTTCTGTGTTGCCACTATGTCATCATGAGTTGGTGTATTGGCAGCAGGTCCCCACAGTGTAGACACCCAGACACCTGGAACAAAAACAGAATAAGGTCTGGGAGACAACAATCAGTCAACAGTACTAACAGCAAAACGGCATCATGGCAAAAAGGTATACACTTTGATGTGTATGCATGACAATTGCCAGCAGACAGCACCTTACAGGGCATAACTGTACTGCACTACACACTGCCATTAAGTGTACTATATTCAGCCTGTGCATCAGATACAAATTAACATGTCCTTGCATCGATGGTATGGATGACAGGAATGTGGCACAGGTAACATCACATGCACAGGGTGTGGTGTGGGGTTGCCAAAGGCCTAGGCTGTGCCACACAGTTGACATTATGTGTGGGTGTCTGGAGGGGTGTTGGTCAGCATGGCCATGGAGAGGAGCTGTGTGTCTGGTGGTGACCTGCATGTGGCAGTGATTTGTAAGTGTATGCATGTACACAGTCAAGCCATGTGCCAGCCCTATGCAAAGGTATACTGGACAGCTGAGGGCCATACATTGCAAAATGTACAGTTTATATCTATGGCTATGAACATGGGAACTGGTTCCACCAAAAGTGTCATTGGTACCACCATGTCCAGGGCCAGATGTGGTACTACTTGCTGATGGTGACAAGTGTCTGCTGGGTCTGTGTAGGAACACATGCCCATGGCCTTACACATTGTGGTGAGGACAGCACCCTCCCTTCAGTAGTGCTGTTGGTACTGCCACTACAGGAGTGTGACTATGCATGGCCACATGGGCTCTCAGATGATGTTGTTCCTGACCTGCATCCACTTATCTGACACCCTACTACCACCATATTTTCAAGCACAGACATTGCACAGTTACGGACTGACAAGGTCTCACCCCTCCGTCTATCCACTACATCAGTGAAATGACTTAAGGCATCACACAATGCCTTTGATGGAGTCATGCATGTCAGGCAGTGTGGCATCCATGACTGAGCATCCATCTGGTGTACCATTCACAACGTGCCTATGCATCCATGATGGACCAAAACATGCACCGGGTGACACATGCTGTAAAACCTCTGACAGATGCTGGATGAGCAGCATTCCTCCTTCGAGCACCCCTGTCAATCTGCCAGTGTGGGACCTTGCCAGCTGTCTGCCTATGGTTAGTGTCTACAATCACAGATGCCATACTTGCCACACTCTCCTGTTCGATGCCACCACCGTCTGTGTCCAATATCTGTGGCTGTTGGGGACTGGGTATATGTGGGCATATTGACTGTGTGCAGGGAAATTGGGGGAGGATGTAGGATATCAACCAATGGGATAGATTCCACCGCCAACAACCCCACCTGTGCCTCACTATGATCACCATCATCATCAGAGTCCGATGAGACAATGACATCAAGTTGTGAGGGGGACACATTCCAACCCCCATGGTCACCTGTGAGGGGAATACAACATGACAACATTAATTCCTGCACTATAATGTCTGCTGATCCACACACACACACACACACACACACACACACACACACACACACACACACACACACACACACACACACACACGCACACACACACGTGAGGTGCCACAAATGAATTAGACAGACACACCTTACATTTCGGCCACAGAACCCAGACTGAAATACAAAAGGCAGGGGCATATCCATATTCATCAAGGATACCCACACCTCCAGGTTAGTGGTACAGCATGATGCTTCAGAGATCATCCACGTGCAATTCAAATTGTAGCTTGCTATAGATCACCCACCACATTCCAGGACCCCCATTCCGCATTTCTGGAAACACTGGGAAATATAAAGGTCCTACCAAACACCCTAATATTGGGTAATTTCAATTACCCAAACATTAACTGGGAGAACTACTCAAGTGCCAACTCCCTTGCCCAACATTTCCTAGAATTTATAAACTCAAATGCCCTGGATCAACTGGTCAACAGTCCCACCAGAGGTGACAACATATTGGACCTGGTCATCACCAACATGGGCGACTGGTGCTCCACACTGGAGGTCAACACCTCGCTGGTTAGATTTGACCATAAACAAATCGCTTTGAATATCCAGATTCAGCCCCCACCCCCGGACAGCAAAACTGTGAAAGACTTTTTAAAAGCAAACTTCACGTTACTTAAGACCGAGATAGAAAGTTTCAAAGCCCCCATGCTAAAGGATAATGTTGTCCAAGCTGCAAAATCCTTTACTAATGCATTCTACGGGCACCTACAAGAATGCATGGATAGTGCTATCCCAAGAAAAAAACAAGGCTCACTCCTCCAAGAAAAGGAAACCAGTCTGGTGGACTCCTGCCATAAACAGGCTATACAATAGAAGGAGGAAACTAGTACAGAAAAGAGTAAAATCCCAAGAAGGGAAGACATCCCTAATCAGTATCAGCAAGAAACTATGATCCATCATAAAATCATCCAAGGCGAGTTTCGAAAGAAAAATTGCCAAGGACTCCAAAGATAACCACAAGGCACTCTTTAGCTATGTCAAGAATCGAAGTGGCAATGCTCAGATCTGCTCGGAGTTAATGCAGAATGGTACAAAATACACTGAACCAACCAATATTGCCAACATCCTGGTAGACAGGTTCAGCGCAAACTTCACCCCCCTCTCAACCCCAAAAGGGCCCATATGTAGATCCCCTGAAAACACAGACACTCAGGTTAAAACAGCCCTCTCCAAAGCCAAAAACACAGCATCAATGGGACTGGATGGAGTCCCAGGCTGCGTCCTACATGAGCTCAAAGATGAACTAACCCCTCACCTAAATGCACTGTTCAAACTCAGCCTTTCCACAGGTTATGTACCCATAGAGTGGGGAACAGCAAAGGTTATTCCGTTCCACAAAGGTGGAGCCACAACAGACCCCAGGAACTATCGCCCTATAAGCCTGACTAGCTTGATCTGCAAGGCTATCGAGTGCATCATCATGGAACTCATTAACAGAGACATTGGAAACCTCCAAACACTGGACCCTACACAGTTTTGCTTTGTTAAGGGCAGATCATGCCTCCTAAACCTGGTGGACTTCTTTGAGACAGTTAGCAAAGCTATAGATGAGGGAAAGGTGGTACACACAGCCTACCTACACCTCGCAAAGGCCTTCAACACCATTCCCCATTCTGGTATTATAGGCAAGCTCACCAGATTGAACATAAACCCCTATGTCACAAGATGGGTTGCCAACTGGCTCACGGACAGAACCCACATGATAAGAGTTGTGGGAGCTTTCTGACTCTAAACTGGTTACAAGTGGTGTTCCCCAGGGCTCAGTCCTAGGACCCCTCCTGTTCGGCATATACATCTCAGAGGTACAGGCAAGCACAGGAGGACTATGGCTGACCAAGTTCGCAGACGACTGCAAACTAGGTACTATAATTGACTCTCCAGCTGACACAGACATCCTCCAAAAGGTTCTCACTGAGACGGATACCTGGTGTCAAAATCATGGCCTCAAGCTAAATGCCAAAAAGTGCATAGTCATCCCCTTTGGAAAAAACAAAGTAGCCACAAACTATCACATAGGTGGCAGTCCCCTAAATACGGATGACTTAATAAGGGATCTGGGGACCCAAGTAGATAGTAATCTATCCTTTGATAATCACATTGCCAAAGTGGTTAGAAAATCCTTCTACGTGGCCCACCTTATCACAAAAGGGTTTGCATCCAGATCATATGAGGTCATTGTGCCCGTCTACTCATCGCTCATCAGACCCATCATAGAGTACAATGCCCCATTTGGGATGTATCTTACAAGACACCTGCAACAGCTGGAAAGACCACAGAAGTACCTCACCAAGAGGATCAATGGCCTCAAACAGATGCCCTATGCAGCTCGACTGAAGAAATTCCAGCTATATTCGGTTGCATACCGCCTACTCAGAGGTGATCACTACCTGACATACAAGGCCATGTCCAACCCAGAACTGATGGACATGCTCCACCTAAAGAAAAGCTTATCCCCTCAAGTCACATGCTCTAGGGATCTAAACCTCACCAAAACAATAAATAGTACATGCTAGAAGGATACATTCCTGTCACAGAGACTTCCCATGCTTTGGAACAAGATTCCAATCTACATTAGGCAGAGCTCCTCGCTAACAGTCTTCAAGAGAAACCTTGTCGAGTGGATGGGAAACAGAAAGTTTACCCCAGGGATCACTTCAGTGGCTCTGCTGGACAGAGGCACAGGGAACTAATCCAAGGGTGCAGCGAAAGCCAACACATTCTGGCTAAGCTTATAAATGCCTTCAGGCAGTTAGCCTAGTACCTAGCTATGAACCTGACTGATGCCATGCACAACACATAAGCAGACCACAACAGACACACACAAGACAGGCCCTTAACAACATGCAGTGCAGCTACATTGAGTTAATGTTGCCAGTAGTATAGACCTGTGAGATAAGTGACGTCAGTGTATGTGATGGACCTTCACCTACGACACAGTGCAAATGTTTCCACAATAGTAATGCAGCCCTTTATAGCAGGCTGCCTAAACCTTCACAAAAAACATGCTAATATGTTACAGCTCCTGTAAATATGCTACTGTGATTACCAATGTAATGCACTAATGCACTGAAGTGCACCCCTCCACAAGTGAACATGCACATATTGCAATATGGCTAAGCTTAACAGTTGTGTTCTCAGCTAACTGGCAGCCCTTAAGATGCCTAGGGTATAGATGAACCATAACAAAACAGTTCCACACTCAATGAACCATAACAAAACAGTTCCACACTCACTGGCAACAAGACGGTGGACCCCAGCCAGACCAGAGGTACCTATGGGTTTGTTTAGGAGAGGTATTGTCAGCAGACCCAAATGTGGCATTGGTACAGGATAATGTGTGCATATATCAACATGTACAGTACAAACTGTGATACTACCCACATTGCTGATATTCACAATATATGTGCACACATGTTTATTACAAGCTGCCACTATGAATGCTACAGTATTAATGTGATGACAACTGGAGGCTTACCTGGACGCTTCTCAGCTGTGGGTGCTGTGCCACCCACCTCCACAACATATGGTGTGATTGATTCTTGTGAGCTGGTGACTGAACCCAGGTTTGCCAGGAACTCCTCTGTGGCAGAGAGTGCTTGGTGTGTAGCAGGCCCTTCACTGGTGCTAGCATGGTCCCTGGCCATAGCTGTGGCCCTTTGCAATGCAGGATGTATCATATCAGTAGCCTGGCGTTGGACCTGCTAATAGCTTTTGTCACAGTGGCCCCCGTGATTAACCGATGCCACAAGGTCTGTCCCCAGTACAGCATGTTCTTTCTGGTTATGGTGACTCCTTGACAACATGACCCGGTGATGGAGTCTCAGGGCATCAGTTATGTCATCAGTCTCTGCTTCTGAGAATGCTGGATTCCTACATTGGTACATCTCTCCTGAAAGACATGAAGAGGGGAACACATCAAATGACCACATATATTGCTCACCATTATGTACACACCCCGCACATCCACATTTGTCAGCACTATCCACCACAAACCCCCACATCATCTATCACCACAGCATGTATGTGGCTATCAGCAACATAGTGGCAATACATCATGCATTGCCCTCCGAGATTATCCAAGTGCAACTAACTCTGGGCAAGACCGCAATCCAAATTGTAGCTTGCTACAGATCCCCCACCATGCCCCAGGATTCCCACTCATCACTTTTTGATACACTGTAAACTATTAGGGTACAACCTAACACCCTAATAATGGGTGATTTTAACTACCCCACCATTAACTGGGAAAACTACCCATGTACCAGCTCTTGTGCTCAATGTTTTCTGGAATTCATAAATTCCAACGCCTTGGATCAACTTATCCAGAACCCCACCAGTGGCAGCAATATCCTAGACCTGGTAATTATCAATATGGGCAACTGGATTTCCACACCAGAGGTCAATTCCTCGTTGGTCAGATCCGACCACAAGCTAATCACCCTAGACATCCACAACCTACCCCCACCTCTATTAGGAAAACCACCATAAAAAATTTTTCCAAATGCGACTTCATGCTTATTAAGACAGAAGTGGAAAACTTCACAACACCCATGCTGATGGACAATAGAGATACGACTGTTGAATCCTACACAAATGCACTTTATAAGCACTTACACAAGTGCATGGATCGTGCAATCCCTAAGAGAACCAAGATGCTATCCTCCAAAAAAGGAAGCCAATCTGGTGGTCCCCTGCCATAAAAAACTCTACAACAGAAGAAAGAAACTGTTGCAAAAAAAGAGTAAAATCCCATGATTGGAGGAACTCCCTGGTCAGCCTCAGTAAGAAGCTGAGATCCCTCATAAAATCCTCCAAAGCTAGTTACGAAAACAAAATCGCCACTGATTCTAAAGACAACCACAACGCATTCTATAGCTATGTCAAGAATCTCAATGGCAACACTCAGATCTGCTCTGAGTTACAGCACAATGGCACTAAATATACAGAACCAACTGATATTGCCAACATCCTGACAGATAGATTCAGTGCTAACTTTACCCCCCTCTCATACACTAAAAGGCCCATCTCTATACCGGAAGAATGCAAAGTTCCTGTAATTATGGCTGCACAGGTAAAAAACACACTCTCCAAAGCCAAGAATACAGCATCCATGGGACCTGACAACATCCCAGGCTGCGTTCTACATGAACTACAGAATGAACTGGCACCCCATCTAAGTACCATGATCACTCATAGCCTCACCTCAGGCTTTGTACCCACTGAATGGTGCACAGCGATGGTTATCCCACTCCACAAAGGGGGAGCCACCACAGACCCCGGGAACTACCACCCCATTAGCCTGATAAGCCTGGTCTGCAAGGCTATGGAACGTCTCATCATGGAACTTATAAACAATGACATTGGTAATCTCCAAACTCTGGACCCCACTCAGTTCGGGTTTGTAAAAAGCAGATCATGTCTCCTAAACCTGATAGACTTCTTTGAAGCAGTCAGCAAAGCCATAGATGAGGGTAAGGTGGTTCACACAGCCTACCTAGATTTTGCCAAGGCTTTTGACACCACCCCCCACTCTGGAATTCTAGATAAACTCACTAAACTAGGTATAAATCCCTATGTCACAAGATGGGTTGCCAACTGGCTCACTGCCAGAACCCACACTGTGAAAGTAGCAGACTCCAAATCCAACTTCAGACCAGTGACAAGTGGTGTACCACAGGGCTCAGTCCTGGGTTCTCTCCTGTTTGGTATCTACTTCTCTGAAGTACAAGTAAATACCAAAGGTCTTTGGCTAATGAAGTTTGCAGATGACTGCAGACTAAGAGCCATAATCAAAACTCCTAATGATGAGGACACCCTACAAAAGGGCCTCACTGAGACAGATGCATGGTGTCAAAGCCATGGCCTCAAGTTCAATGCCAAAAAGTGTATTGTCATCCCTTTTAGTAATAACTCTGTACCCATGAACTACCACATAGGCGGTAGTCTACTTTACATCGAAAGTGTGATAAGAGTCCTTAGGACACAGGTGGACAGTAGTCTCTCCTTTGATAATCACATTGACACAGTAGTCAGGAAATCCTTCTACGTGGCACACCTCATCACAAAAGGTTTCTCATCCAGGAAAAAAGAGGTCATTGTTCCCCACTACTCATCACTCGTTAGACCCATTATAAAGTACAATGTCCGTTTTGGTATGCACCTCACAAGATATCTACAACAACTGGAAAGGCCGCAGAAATACCTCACAAAGAGAATTACCAGCCTCAAACAGGTGCCCTACGCAGACTGTCTCAAAAAAACTCCAGCTTTACTCCGTCGCATATCGCCTACTCAGCGGTGATCTCTGCCTAACATACAAAGCTATGCAAACCCAGAGCTGTTGGACATGTTCCACTTAAAGAAATCCCAATCCCTCCGAGCTACACACTCTAGGGACCTAACCCTTGTCTTCACAATAAACAGAACATGCTGGTGACATAGATTCCTGTACCAGAGACTTCCCATATTCTTGAACAAAGTACCTATCTATATCAAACAAAGCTCCTCATTAGCACTCTTCAAGAAAAATATTGATGATTGGATAGGAGATAGGAAATTCACCCCGGGGATCACTTCTGTGGCTTTGCTCGACAGTGGCACAGGAAAATAATTTTCTTGGTTGGCGAAACCCAGGGTACCTTTTGGCTAGGCTTATATAGGCCCTAGGGCCAATAGCCTAGTAACTACCTATAAACCAGATCTTGATGTTTCCTGCTACTTGCTGCATGTCCTATAAGGTGTTCAAATGTATTTTCCTGCTGTACTTATTACTGCTTGTTCATAGCCTGTCTACATTGTATGCAGTGGTGCCAGCCACTGTTGTAGTAAGCACCTGGGTTGTAGGCCTACTCCTTAGGACTTCCTGGCCTTCCTCCCTCAGATTCTGTAATGTATGGCTGGACAATGTCCTACAATTTCCCCTGCCAGTCCGGTTGATATGGGCATCCTAGCACAGTGTAGCACCTGCCTCATGTACAGGGATGGACAACCAACTACAAACACTACCAAGGAACGCACTGTGTGAGAGATGCAATATCATTACGAACCTACAGTCCATGCTCTCTCCCTCTCAAGCCACATATCTGCCCCCAAACAGGTTGTCAACACAATGAGTACACCTGACACACCACCGACACCTACACAACACACACACACATATGCAGAGATCCTCAACATACACATCCACAAAGAAAGGAGACCTCCGAGGCAAATCCACACATGAACGCCACAGCCCTACAAAGCACATACCACACAGAGCCACACACCTGTGTCCCATAGCCATGAAGGCATCACCACATATCAAACATATTACACATAGGAGACTCCATTGTGAGACACACTGATGTGCCTCTCACCAGGCTGTATATGTGGATGGTCACAGTTACTTATGTGTCAGGTGACAAAATCCACCATATTGCATACACATTGCTGTCTCTCACCAACAGGTACTGTCATAAGTCTGTCATAGTCCATGTTGACGTGCCTGATGGGAGATGTACCTCCCTGGACTATATTCAGTGAGACATGGGTGAGCATGCTGATTATGCATTCTATGCAGGCATGTCCCTAGCCTTATGCAACATTCCACTGTCACCCAGACTGATGCCTCAATACATGCTAGAAATGATTGACCTTAACATGTGGCCTGTTATCTTGTGATATTTCAGGGGGTTCCAATACCTGAGAGCCTGGGATGATGTGGTCAACAGACCATGATGCTTTGCCAAAGATGGCCTCCATCTGTCTCAACTGGCCTTCGCCCATCTGGCAATGGGTCTCGCCACCCCTGTAGTGCCTTCATTAGGAAAAGTGGTGAGGTTATCACTACCAATATAAAACTCTCAAGGCAGCAGACATTGAAGGCCATGTTGCTAAATGCTAGGAGTCTACACATGGCTCTGCCCTGAGTGCAAACATTCTTAACCCTGGGAAGTGCTGGCATCTGTGCAGTCACAGACACATGGTTCAAAGCTGCAGAGAGCACCCCAGCCTTACCTGGTCAACCATCCTATCATACAGTCAAACCCCAAAGTGTGGGTGGTAATGCCATGGGACATGGGGTTTCACTATATATGAGACACATACACACCTCCACACTGTACAGGCAGTAATATGCACAGGGGACACTGCAGGGGAAGTTCATAATTGCCAACACACCTATTCAAAATATTAGCTAGCTACTGGCCAGCACATGTGACCAGGAAGCCCATTCTGCCTATATAGACCTCATAAACTGTATTAGGATTTGGGTCTGTACACTGATCCTGAGTTACTTGAACAACCCAAACATACATTAGAAGATGTACCCATGCCAGCACACAAATGGCCAAAGAGCAATCAACACTGGAATTACAAACACCTTGGTGCAGCTAGGGGCTACCGCACATGAGCTGAAGGTGTGTTGGAGTTGAAATTACACAAAACAGGTTATCACTACAGCATCCCTACAGTGTCATCCTCTGCAGAAAAGCAACCATCATGCGGTCATGTTTGCAGTCACCATCTCCCACAATACCTATCTAGCTAAAGTCAGACATACATACACCTCCAGCACGGAATACAGCCTCCTGTGGGGTGGTATACACAACTTCAGAGTCCCCAACCCCTCTGTAGAACTGAAACCAATATCCACACATAACCACAAGCACTATACATGCATTTGTATGGATGCATAGAGTCAGGTATACCTGTAGGACTAGCATACTTGATGCCTGAGAGAGTCAGTGTAGGCTTTGCCCCTGTTCCCCCATCAGTATATCAGGACATTCTCAGTGCATGATCCGTTCTCTTATATGTAGTGAAAACGTCACCACTGCCATGTGAAAGTCATGGTATGAAGCCACCATGGAAGCCTATCACATCACAGGATATATCCTACATGACTCCAAGCATGATCTTGCAACACCATAAGGCACTGTACTCAAAGGAGACCTGACTACTGCCTTTCTCCAAGCTGTGTGAAGGACAACCACTGCCACCCCTTTATATTAAGGTAGGGTGTCCACCATTATGTTACATTATACACCCATCAGTGTAACTAGGCTGATCTGCAAGGCCATAGCACAGTTTATAGTGAATTTCATTAACAAGGACATTGGCAACCTCCACACACTCCATCATGTACAATTAGGCTTTGTCAAGGAAGGGATCATGTCTGTTACACTTGGTTGACCTCTTTGACATAGTCTGCAAAACTATGCATGGTGGGGTGAGAGTGCACACTGCCTACCTTGACCTGGACAAAGACTTTGACAGTATAACCCACTCGGCCATAACAGATATATGCTCCCAAGTATGCATTGCACCATATGTTACCAGTGGGGTAGCACACTGACATGACCCACCAAATCCACATAGGGGAATCCACCTCAAGCAGATGACCCATAACTAGCAGCACCACCTGGTGTTCTGTGTTTGTTCCTCTGTTATGTGTGATGTGCACTTCTGAGGTGCAGGGCACAGCCATTGGGCTATGGGCGATCATGTTTGCAGATGACTGCATGTGGTGTGCTGTCACTGGATTCCCTAGTGATATGGAGACCTGCCTAGGAAGGTCTCACGCAGACACATGATGGGTGCCAGAAACATAGCCTCAGCCTCATACCAGGAAATGCTGTGTCAACCTCTTTGGGAAGACTGACATTCCCACATATTTTCACAGTACTCACAGCATCCTAGGCATGCAATGAGTAGTGAGGGATCTGTGCACACAGGTTGATGACAACATGACATTTCACCACCATGTTTATTCTGTTGTAAGGTAAACCTTCTACATGGCCCACCTCATACATAAGGCTATGTCATCCAGGGACATGGGGTCAAAACATCCTTGTATTCCCCCCAGTAAGGCCCATTATTGAGTATAATGCCCTGTTCATCATTCACCTCACACAGCAAATGCAGCAGCTGGGGACATCATAGTAGTTCCCCATCAAGGAATACCAGGGCTTCACATATCTACCATACGCACACATAGGCTATAAGCCCATCCCCCTACAAAGTTTCATACATACTCTTCAGAGGTAACCTCTGTCTGGCATACAAGGCAATCACAGACTCCACATTGTTGGGACTGCTGCACAAGTTCAACTGAAGCTCCACTCTATTAACCCACACACATGCCCTCAACCTGGTATGTGACATCTACTGGGCTTGTTGGTGGCTCAGTTGTGTGTCCCACACACTCACCCTGCTGTGGAATGGACAGCCTTTCCACATCAGGCAGGGTAGTTATGTACACCTTTGCAAACAGAACCTGGATAGTTAGCACATACACCCTTGGGATACCACCTGTGTCTATGTTGGACTGGGGCATCAGGTGATGCCTTGCATACACATGGGATAACATCTGGGCTAGGCTTATGGGGCTCAGGGCCCATAGCCTAGAAACCATGTATGATTCTAGGTATACCAGTTATGGCCTGTGTGCTTTGACTGACTGTGTTGTTATGTGTCCACACCCATCACTGCCATCTACTGTGATGTGTCCCCTTTGGGCAAGGTTTCAGTACCATGTCATACAGCCTCTATCCGACAAATACGTGACTGGCACTACAAGTGTATGTGGACATTCCAGTGACATGTGTGCTACACAATACCTGTGAGAAGTGCAAATGTGGGTAGGGTTTCCTCCTCATAGGTGTCTGACATCTGCAGTACACAGATGGTTGCAGAATGTGTACATGTGCCTGATATATGTGAACACCATGACAGACAAATGTGGATGCCTGGAAACCAGTTGGATGATATGTAATGGTTTACCCAGTCTGTGAGGAATGTGTCTGTGACATGGCAGACCCCTCAGAACACAGTAATAGTACATTAATATCTGGTACTGTATTCATTCTCTTACATTGTATGATCAATATGTACACACTGCTGCTGAGGTGGAGCCTGTGTCCCCCCACTGCTGCTGCCTATAACCTGCTGTCCTGCTGCAGGAGGTCACCAGGTATGCTAGCCATAGCTGTCAGGTAATGAGATACAGGTGTGGAGTACACAGTGATCAAGCCAGATTACATCATGAACAGTCAGGGGCACCTGGACCATGGTTAAACTATACCTGTATGACATTCACAGACTGTGAGGGGCTCACTGACAGTGCATGATGTGATATGCCAGCTGTATCCTACAGTAGTTAGTATCACTGTTGTACAACAGACAATCCAGGAGCATTTGTGTGTGAGTTGACCATTGCTGGGGGGACTCAGGTGCCAGAGCTGTGATCTGTGTCACTGCAGACAGATCCAAAAGGGAAGACTGTAGGTGATTGACAGCTGACTAACAGCAACATGTCATTCCAAGATATATTGTTGACAACTACTGTTGGACGTCCTATTTCCCATTATTGCATCCCCCCCATCTGCATTCCATTACATGGGGAATTTTATGACATACCTAGTATAGTACTGTACTCTTTTGTGAGCAGAAATCCAGTGGTAGTTTCCTAGGAAATCACAGTCTGTCTTCATGAAGAAAGCCACAGACCTGTTTACCATAGGCAGCAGCTTGCCTTTTGTAGGTAGTGCTCATGAACAGGTGATTGCTGTGCACTAATCTGTGACTCACACTTGCTAATAGCATCTAGAACAGCTGGGTTGCATTTTCATTAGCCAACGGCATGGCAACACAGTGTTATAATTGAGGCCTTTGTGAAGGCCTTGGCCCTTTTCCTGGCCTGGGAAGAGGACATTGTTGAGGTGTGGGAGCTACAGCATTACAGAGGGTAGGTAGAAATACTGTCCACTGTTTGGATTGATGTGGTATGTCCACAGTTTTGCATGCTATGCTTGCCCATTGTTAGAATTTCTGATTTTGTGGCAGTTTACTGTTTAACAATGTGTGTTGCAGTCAGTAAAGAGACAGGCAAATGTGAGTGTCATACATTATTTTTATCTGAATGTGCATGCTGCTGCAGTTAATGCTGGTCTGTCAGCTGTGTATGTTTATAGGGGAGAATGTGACACATGTCCCTGTCACCTGATCATTTCCCCACAACCTTTTATGTATAGGTGCTATGTGGCTGGCCTGTTGTAGGTGTTTGGGAGGTATGTTAGGTTTGTAGGAGGTAGCTGAACATACTACTGCATGTGTAGCAGGCTGCAGCTGCTGCATTCTGGCCAAGGAGTCATACTGGGAATTGTGAACACATTGGGGCATAGCAGGCTGTATAAGTGAGTGAGAGAGCAATGTCAGCTCCGTTGTGACAGCATAGCCAGGGTGAGAGTACCCATAACAGTCCAGGTGAGGCATGTGCCTCTGGTGCATATGTTACATAACAGTGCTACCCAGAGAGTGGTAGGTGGCATTTAGGAAACATATTCATATTTGTGACACGACTGCAGTGGTGGTGCTGCGGTAGCATTGTCGCCTCACAGTTAGACGTTGCCCGTTCGATTCTAAGTTAGAGCGTCTTCTGTGTGACAACATGTGTGAATGGGCATTCCTTCGTTGAAGGTTGTGCGTTAGGCCCGGAAAGCCAGCAATTAAAACTCTACTGCCAATCATTAGTGGACCGGAGTTCCGCTGTGGCGACCCCTAACCGGGAAAAGCCGAAAGACACAAATTCATATTTGTGACACATGTTCCACCCTACAGGCCTTTGACATGCTATTGTGGGGAGCAGTGACTGTGGTAGAAGCAACCAGTTCTGCTGGACATTGCAGGACACAGTTATTTCTATGTTGTATTAACAAGCAAGTAGTTGTCGTGCAACAGACTAGACTGTGGGCCAGGACTGTGGGTGTCCAGATGTCACACATGCTAGGTATGTCACAGATAGACCTACTGAGTCATTATTATGGCAGGTGTAGTTGCAAGACATATGTGCATGCATAAATGTGTTACACAGGATTGGCATGAACATGTGTGTTCAGATGGGTATGAAGTGTGACACTGACCTGTCTGTCCTGATTTTCTTACCTCAATCTGCACTGATTTGCCAGTACATCAACATACAAAATAGGTTTTATGACAACCATGTCATAAGTAGGTGGCACAACTGTGGAGATTCTGCAACAGTCTGTGTAGTTGTCAGCTCTACCTGATATCGTAGGCCTCCTGTACATCCATCAACATGTATTTGGCTGTGTACTGGTTTGGTGTTTGCCCAAGTATGCTGTCATGTATCCCATTATTTGTAGAAGTAGTGTGTCACTGGCAATCATGATATCTTTGTAAAAACACCAGGCTTTCTTTACAGCTGAGTAGTCTAGTGGGCTAATGCACTTATGGTGTAGTTAACATGGTGCTGCATTCAATACTTGCCAGGGGTGAATATTTTTTTCCTGATGTGACATCAATTTAATGCATGCTATATTTATAGAAACAACAGTTATTCTACAGAGCTGAGTTGGCCTAGTGGGCTAATGCACTATGCTGTAGTTGACATGGTTCTGGGTTCAATATTTGGCAAGGGTGTGTATTTTTCCTGATGTGACATCAGTGTAATGCATGGTATGTTTATAGAAACACCACTTATTCTCCAGAGGAGTGGGCTAATACACTATGTTGTAGTTCAGAGGGTCCTGGGTTCGAGACTTGGCAGGACTGAGTTATTTTATTGATGTGCTAACAGTGTCACAATCAGCTAAGGTGATTAAAGCTGCTTTGAGCAGTTTTAAGGAGGCTTGCATGGGTTTATGTAAACACACCACAATGCCAAGCTCCAGTTATTCCCTCTTAAACTTACACTATTTCCAAAAAAAAAAGAAAGAAAAAAGGGGTGATAGGCAAGTGGAGAAATGGGGGAAAGCAGGGGGAAAAACAATATGAAAAGTAGGTAGGGATGTGCAGGACTGAGTAGGAAAAGACCATACCTCTCCATTTCTTGTTCAGCAGCAGCAGCTGTGCATTTTGTGAACAATTTGGAATTTGTAGCCTCGCATCCCACATGGAGGGGTGCGGGCAACATAACTTTGTTGATTAATTGCTGAGATGATTGATTGATGGCAGTGTATGTGGGGCCGAAATTGAGAGCTATGTATGAGGTGATATTTTTTTTGTGGGACAGATGCCCTTTTTTAAGGAGAGAGTGGAATGTTGGGGAAGGATTGTAGGTACATTTGGGGAGGTACGTTGGGTAGGAGAGGTTGTGTTTGCAGACAGACAAGACAGACAAGACAGTGGATGGGGGGGTGTATGACACATGAGGGGGGTAAACACCTTGGATGGGGAGACTGTTTGGGAATTGGAGGATCAAGTACTCTCAGGTGGCAACAGTGGGACTGAGCTCCCCACCCATGGGCTGTTACCACTTCTCCTTCATGGCTTCGAAAGTGGCTGTGCTCGGAACTGAGCACCGGGCCCAGCCTGACCCTCCAGGTGTGCCAGTCTGCCTTCAGTCTGGTGCAGTTGGTCATCCAAATCACACTGGATAAACCTGCACACCATCCCTGGGAACTGATTTTGGGTGAACACATCCTCTCCACATTCACACCCCAGGGGTGGAATGGACCCTGTCCCCTGAGGCAGTTCCACCCATGGGTGATGCAGGAGCAGTAGTGTGGGCAGCTCCAGGTTGGATCCCAGACATGCTGGTACCTGGTGCCATGGCCAGATGAGGTGGGATAAGTGGATCCGCTGGAACTGGCCTACCCAATTGTGCTATGGTGTTGAGGTTTGTCAAAGTGTATTTGTTAGTCATGAACAAAACATTTCGATGTTAGTTATAACAGCATGCATGGGTGTTCCAATTAACCCAGAACAATAGAAGTGCATAGCATACAGAACACAGGCATAAATGGAATAACAGTCATTATTGTAACATATGCCAGTAATAGTTACACAAAAGACCAACACAATTGGCATTTCAACAAGGTGTGTTAGTATGCAGCCATTGTAATATATAACCAATAATACAACACAAGGCCCAACATTAAGTTTTCAGAACAATATATGTGAAAATGGAACCATACCCATAGTATAAGAATAATAGATAAGGGGTGGGGGGGAGACATTCCATTACCAATTGTATAGGCTATAGTTTTCACAACAGTGCTGCTCAGTACTCTACAGGTCTGCCCTTACTTTATGTGTACAAGTGTCCTATAGCTTCTGTAGCACATACATGCCTTTCAAGCTATCCAGATGGGATGGGATGAGCCAAGCTGTAACATCTACAGGTACATAACTACAGGGGACTATTACATGTCAGGGGAACATATATGACTACCAAGGTGTACTCTGCACTGATGTTATGTGAGTGTGCTACTGGCATACTTCAACTGGGTTTGTATCTGTGTCCAATGTTTTTGGCAGCAGTGATCACTATCCATGACAGCGTGACACTTGAGAGACATGTATCGTGCACAGTACAGAGAGTTTACACTTATCCTGTTGTCATTGGCAGGCATGGGGTTAGACTATCAGCAGACATTCACAGATGCAACAGACACGCAGCCATACCAACAAAAGACCATTTAATTTGTCTTATTAACTTGGAATTGTACCGTACTTCGTGTCATTTTATTTAATGGAGTCTTATCACCTTGCTGAGAAATGCTGTTTATGCACTACTACATCTGGACAAAGACATTAGTATAGCCTTCATACAGCTACTACAGACATTTATTAACCTGTAAGTCCTATGGGGAGAATATTTGTTAACAATACATAACTGTTTCTATAAATAGTCAGTACTACTTGTCTGTTACTATAAATATATATTAGTACCTGTCCTGGATTCAAACCCCGGTCTGTGTGTGGCAAAATGAACAACATATATATTGTTATCAATCTGAGCTACTGCTGTGTGTTGATTGAGTGATATGTACCTAAAGCTCACCTGGTGAAAAAGTGTGAGGTAGAGTGTCACACAAGTCTGCAGTGACAGCTGAACATGCATGCATGAGATTCATGCATGACAGAGATAGAAGGTGAACTGTGTATTAATACTTGGAATGCAGGTATACACAATTAACCCCTATTGTATGGGAATATGTGTGATTTGTACCAACCAGATTGGGGTGATGGGTTGCCTACCTGACCCATATACATTTACAGATGGCATATTTGCAGTCTACAGCTATTAGTTTCATACTTGCCTGAATCAGCGTACCTACTTTCAGGGATGCATATAGCTGAAATGCAAAGGTTAACACAAGACAATCCTGGGAGACACACTATAGTAGCTTAGACAGTACTACACTAGGTTCAGATCGTAGTGCAGAACAAATTTCATATTGCATTATATGTTGTAGTACAGCTCCACGTCTACACTTTAATGTAACAGTTATTTATTGGCCAACCTTTAGTCACTTCATGGTATTATACACATGTTTACTTCACAAAATTGCATTAGAAGCTGAAGTTAAGTGCAGACTTGCAGTCCTGTATTTTATTCTTCTAAGTGCAAACTTTCAGTTTTAAAAGTACTGTATTTTATTTTTTCTGTTACCCAATTGTTTCACTGAATAGTGTGATGTGTGTCTCTCTGCAGTTAGTTCCCCACCCACCCTCCTTGTTCTTGTCTTGGTGTTAGTGTTGGTGGCTCTGGAATTGCCTGACCCTCCTGTAAGTCTGTATTTGAACACTCCTCCTGGGTCCATCTCATTTGCTCACTTAACCGAGTACAGTGAGATCATATTCTGAGTCTAGTGTTCACTCTACTTAATACAGAGAGAAGATTTGAGAAGGCCAACCCACTTAGGTTCTTCCTTCCTTTCTCCTTGCACTTTACTAACAAAAAAATAAATAACAAATTGCATTTTATTCATCTGCTTTTACTGTATTTGTGTTTCCTCTTACTTTATTTTGCTTTTGCCTCTTCTTAAAAATATTAAATTGTATTTATTCTGCTGCATTTATTACTGCTTTAGTCTGATTAAATTGTAACAATTATTCTAAGTATTTTGGTTTAAGCACTTGGGCTTCATACCAGTTGTTTTACATTAAGAAGGTTTGTGGTCTGCACTGTTGTGGCAGAACAGGTAGCTTACATCCTTCTAAGCTGGGAATTGCTGATTGAAGGCTCAGTGTCTAGTATTCTAAAAGTGTATTAGTTCTGGTTTAAGCACTTGGACTTCAGGCCAGTTATTCTACATTAAGAAGGTTTGTGGTCGGCACTCTTGTGGGAGGAGAGGCTGGATTCTGCCCTTCTGAGCTTGGAATTTCTGGTCACGGGCTTATTGTGCCTGTTTATTTGAACTGTTTCTTTCTGAAACTGGTGCGCCTTGTTGCTGTAGCATAGACCAGATTCAGGCCTGCTGAATCTAGCTTTGTTTGTATAACTTGACCACTGATCCAGGCCATCTTTTTTTAGAGAAGGTTCCCCTGCACCCTAGTGGCAGGAGTGTGCAGTTAGAACTTGTCTGATTGAAGACTGCTGGAACAGGGCTCAGTTTTGAGCTTGTTTCTGGTTAATTGGGTAACTTGTTTAAATCAGTTTGTTTGTTTTCTGTTGTTTTATATATATATTATATGTATATGTATATATATATATATATATATATATATATATATATATATATATATATATATATATATATATATATATATATATATATTATATAACAAAAATTGCACTTTATTCATCTGCTTTTACTGCATTTGTGTTTCCTCCTACTTTATTACTAGGGACATTGACTACAACTCTGATCTGAGATATGTAACAATAAGTATAATTTTCTGTGCATGTAAAGTGTTTTTTTTTATTGTATCTGCTTTATTTTCTGAAACAAAATACTTGTTTCCCACCTTTCTAAGCTAGTATAGTCCAGTTTTCAGGTTAGTGCTAAATTCAGGGCTGTGTTACAAGTCTCTGTATTTGCCCATACCTTACTTGGATAGAAGGAAGTTTATCTGTTCACCTGTGAGAGAAGAGAGCTTTGAGTAACCTATCTGTCCCTGGAGGAGTGGTATCAGCCCAGAAATTAGTAGTTTATTGGCTATTTTGGGCTAATTTCTATCTCTTTCATTTCCCTGCTATAAAAACTGCATTTGCCTGGTTTTGCACACCAGACAGCGCCGGTTAGCTAGGTATAACTATTCCCGGTTCCACAGTCTCCTCTTCAATTTTTCCCTTGGAACTAGACAAACTTTCAACTTAAGCACTCAAACCATTCATTTCTCAGCCCGGCACTTGCTCAAAACTCATAGCAAGCACTTATAAACCCTAACACTAGACCCCCCTATACTGTACAGAAGGACAAGGCTCTCTATTCAACCTTACCAGCCAATCAGTAAAACAGTTCACTCTACCTATCCAGGCATGTCCAAAGGGAAGTTTCAGGTGTACTCTCCAGTCCAGCTGGTGAATCTGGGCATTTTGAGACAATATTACAACTGCCTCATGTACACAGACAACCCTCTCCTCCTACCACCAAACACTAATACATGCGAGAGATGCAATTATACAGACAAACTGGAGGCTAATCTCTCTCAACCCCAGACTGGTTCAGACAGTCAAGAGGAGAAGGTAAATACTTGCATCACACCACCAGTCTCACATAGACGCATTAAACCAGCACCAGCAAAAAACACACATAAATACATGAAAACATATTCGGATGCTCTAAATAAAAATCTGCAAAAGCAACAGAGACCTCCAAAGTAGACATCAAAGCAACCTCCACCCCCCAACACAAACCATGAAACACATACTTCACAAAACCAGTGTGCCATGCAATCACAGCCCTTAAGGCAAAATAACATACCTAACACACTAGTAATAGGTGACTATATAGTCAGGCACACTGACGTCCCACTCACTAGGGTGAACAAGGAGAATGTTACTGTTAGCTGCATGTTGAGTGCCAGGATCTGCCAACATAACACAAGCACTCAGGTCACTCCAGAACAAGTACAAATATGACTCTGTCATTGTCCATGTTGGTGTGAATGACCTGATCCGTACCTCCCTGGACTACATGAAAAGAGACATGGAAGAGCTCTCTAATCACATAGCCCAGGCCAGTATGACCCTGACCCTGAGTAGCATCCTGCCCTCACCAAGAATGATACCACAGTATAAAGAAAAAATTATCAATTTTAACAATTGACTAAGTTTCTGGTGTCATTCAAAGGGGATCCAGTGTCTGTCCACCTGGGATGACATGCTCGACAAGCCACGCTGCTTCACTAGAGATGGCTTGCACCTGTCACCCTTAGGCTTTCAAATACTGGCCAAGGCTTTTGTCACCCCCATAGTGCCATTTTTTAGGCAAGCCTCAAAAGACAAACCCACCACTGTAATTAGAACAAGTAACAAAAAGCTGAGGGTAATGCTACTCAATGCCAGAAGTCTAAACCTCAAAATGCATGCACTCGAGGCACTCCTCAGTATGGAGAAAATCAATATATGTGCATTAATAGAAACCTGGTTTAAGGCTCTAGAGAGCACCCCAGCACTACCAGGCTACAACTCATACCATACATTTCGGCCACAGAACTCGGGCCGAAATACAAAAGGCAGGGGCGTATCCATATTAATCAAGGATACCCACACCTCCAGGTTAGTGTCACAGCACGATGCTTCAGAGATCATCCACATGCAACTAACAATGGGCAAAACTGCAATTCAAATTGTAGCTTGCTACAGATCACCCACCATGTCCCAGGAACCCCATTCCATGTTTCTGGAAACACTGGGAAACATAAACGTCCTACCAAACACCCTAATATTGGGTGATTTCAATTACCCAAACATTAACTGGGAGAACTACTCAAGTACTAACTCCCCTACCCAACATTTCCTAGAATTTATAAACTCAAATGCCCTGGATCAACTGGTCAACACTCCCACCAGAGGTGACAACATATTGGACCTGGTCATCAGCAACATGGATGACCGGTGTTCCACACCGGAGGTCAACCCTCTCTGGTTACATCTGAACATAAACAAATCACTCTATATCCACATTCTACACCCACCCCTGGTCAAAGAAACCACCGTGAAAAACTTTTCAAAAGCAAACTTCACGTTACTTAAGACTGAGGTGCAACGTTTCAAAGCCCCCATGCTAAAGGATAGTGTTATCCAAGCTTCAAAATCCTTTACTAATGCATTCTATGGGCACCTACAAGACTGAGGTGCAACGTTTCAAAGCCCTCATGCTAAAGGATAATGCTATCCAAGCTGCAAAATCCTTTACTAATGCATTCTATAGGCACCTACAAGAATGCATGGATCATGCTATCCCAAGCAAAGCCAAGACTCACTCCAAGAAAAGGAAACCAGTCTGGTGGACCCCTGCCATAAACAAGCTATACAACAGAAGGAGGAAACTAGCACAGAAAAGAGCAAAATCCCAAGAAGGGAAGACATCTCTGATCAGTATCAGCAAAGAAACTACAATCCCTCATAAAATCATCCAAGGCTAGCTTCAAAAGAAAAATTGCCAAGGACTCCAGAGATAAACACAAGGCATTCTTTAGTTATGTCAAGAATCTAAGTGGTGATGCTTAGAGCTGCTCGGAGTTAGTGCAGAATAGCACAAAATACACTGAACTGACCGATATCGCCAACATCCTGGCAGACAAGTTTAATGCAAACTTCACCCCCTCACCCTCAAAAGGGCCCATAACCATACCAGAAGAATGTAGAGCCCCTGAAATCACAGACACTCAGGTTAAAACAGCCCTCTCCAAATCCAAAATCACAGCATCAATGGGATCAGACATTGTCCCAGGCTGTGTCCTACATGAGCTCAAAGATAAACTAACCCCTCACCTAAACACACTGTTCAAACAAAGCCTCTCAACAGGCTATGTACCCATAGTGTGGCACACAGCAATGGTTATTCCACTGCACAAAGGTGGAGCCACAACAGACCCCAGGAACTATCGCCCTATAAGCCTGACTAGCTTGGTCTGCAAGACTATGGAGTGCATCATCATGAAACTCATTAACAGAGACATTGGGAACCTCCAAACACTGGACCCTACCCAGTTCAGCTTTGTTAAGAGAAGATTATGCCTCCTAAACCTGGTGGACTTCTTTGAGACAGTTACCAAGGCTATCAACAAGGAAAAGGTGGTACAAACAGCCTACCTAGACCTCACAAAGGCCTTTGACATCATTCCCCATTCTGGTATTATAGACAAGCTCACCAGCCTGAACATAAACCCCTATGTCACAAGATGGGTTGGCAACTGGCTCACAGACAGAACCCACATGGTGAGAGTTGGGAGAGCTAAGTCTAACTTTTAACTGGTTACAAATGGTGTTCCCCAGGGCTCAGTCCTAGGACCCCTCCTGTTTGGCATATACTACTCAGAGGTAGAGGCAAGCACAGGAGGACTATGGCTGACCAAGTTTGTGAACAACTGCAAACTAGGGGTATAAGTGACCTCCGGCTGACACAGACATCCTCCAAAAGGAACTCTCTGAGACAGATACCTGGTGACAAAATCATGGCCTCAAGCTAAATGCCAAAAAGTGCATAGTCATCCCCTTTGGAAAAAACAAAGTATCCACAAACTACCACATAGGTGGTAGTCCCCTAAATATGGAAGACGTAATAAGGGATCTGGAGACCCAAGTAGATTGTAATCTCTCCTTTGATAATCACATTGCCTAAGTGGTTAGAAAATCCTTCTATGTGGCCCACTTAATCACAAAAGCATTCGCATCCAGATCAAAAGAGGTCATTGTGCCCCTCTACTCATCAGACCCATCATAGAGTACAATGCCCCATTTGGGATTTACCTTGCAAGACACCTGCAACATCTGGAAAGACCACAGAAGTACCTCACCAAGAGGATCACTGGCCTCAGGCAGATGCCCTATGCAACTCAACTGAAGAAACTTCAGCTGTACTCGGTTGCATACCACCTTCTCAGAGGTGAGCTCAGCCTGACATACAAGGCCATGTCCAACCCAGAATTGATGGACATGCTCCACCTAAAGCAAACCATTTCCCCTTGAGCCACACGCTCCAGGGACCTAAACCTCACCACAACAATAAATAGGACGTGCTGGAGTGATAGATTCCTGTCCCAGAGACTTCCCATGCTTTGGAACAAGATTCCAATCTACATTAGGCAGAGCTCCTCACTAACACTCTTTAAGAGAAACCTTGATGAGTGGATGGGAAACAAAAAGTGTGCCCCAGGGATCACTTCAGTGGCTCTGCTGGACAGAGGCACAGGGAACTAATCTAAGGGGGTGGCAAAAGCCAACACATTCTAGCTAAGCTTATAAATGCCTTCAGGCAGATAACCTAGTACCTACCTATGAACCTATGAACCTATAAAACCTGTAATATTTGATTTCTTGAACAGCCCAGAACACACAACAATTGGCAGAACACAAATTTGTCTGGTGAGATGACTTAGTGATTGGTATACAGCTGACAGTCTTTATTGTTTTACACTTTAAATAATGCAGGCATTGGAAAACATCTGTTATTACACAATCTATGCAGTACTACTTTTATTTCTTCAGAATTCTGACTGCAGTTGTACTGTATTTCCTGTAGCTTAGGAATGCAGTTAATGTATTCCTTTCACATTTTCAATGCCGGTGTACTTTATTACCAGAACATGTATTATTAATACAGTATACACATGTTATTCCCAACATTATTAATGCTGTACTAACTTTCTTTCCATAACAGTAGTATGTTTCATGGTTTCATCTATATTGAACTGTAGCTGTCAATACTCACTTATATCAGTCCAGGTCTATGCACACATTAATTGCAGTACCCTCAGAACAGACTATACCTACTGGCAGTTACTACTGTACTCTTTCTTAATTATATTACTATATATTGCAAGATATATCTGTACTCAACACACTCGTGGCATATCCTGGCCAGGTGCCCTGCATGGGTCTCCAGGTTATGAGCCCTCTCCTCTGCAGCTGTGGGAGGAAAACACACCATTATGCATACCTGTCTATCAGATATGCACAATGCACTTTGGTAACTTAATGGTTTCTATACTTACAAACTTCTGAGGCATTGTATCTTGGATCCTTTGGGCCAAGAGCTCCCCTTCATACACCCCAGGTCATTATAATGATGATGCACCTGCTCACCAGGGTGGGGGGATGCCAGATGCAGTGGTGAGTTCATGTGCCAGCCGGTCCCAGGCCTCTGACTTGTATTCAAAGTCCTGGTACTGGCCCTTCAGCAGCCGGTCACCATGGTCTTTCACAAGGAGCCCAACCATGACCTTGGACTCCAAAATGCCCCAGTGCTGCACCCAGAAGCACGCAACCTTTTCAACACCAGCCATAACTCCTGCAATTATCAAAGTCCAGCAGGTTCTGGCTGTATTCTCACCTGTTTAGCTTAAATAAGGCTGTTTTCCCCACCTTTTTCCACTATTGGACCATTTTTAAAAATGCTAGGTGAAGCTTAGCACCATGCAAACTCGCTAAACTTACTTGAGTGGTGCTTAAACTGGCAATGCTTAGCAAGGCTTAATGGTGCGCAAACCCACTTAGCTGAGTTGAGGACTTCTTAAACTGGGATTGTTTCCAGTGCCCAAATCAGCTAAGCAGAGCTGCACATTGCTAAGTACTGCTAAAGTAGGCCCTGTTTAAGCATTGCTTGGTTTGGTTAGCAATGCTTAGCTTAGCTATGGGCAAACCAGAGTATTTCAAAAATAAAAAAAAAATTACTGAAAGTAATTATTCATTAATGATACTTTCTTATTATGTCTATCTATTTTACTTTTATATCTCCTAAACATATGCATTTCACTACATTACCTTGAAGTGTAACTATGACGTATTGGACACTTGTGTGTAACTGTGGCTTTTATCCTCGATTCAGCACTGAATATGGGTTTCTGGTCCAGCTAGACTAACCCAGTTGACAAATGTCAATGTATATATAAAAAAAATTTAAAACATTTCCCTATCGCATGTAAAAAGCCGAATGGCCTGTATTTGAATCAGGCACCAACTGCACACGAGGCCGTCACTCCATTCAGCTACTGAGGATATGGTGATTAGAACTATACAGTTCTATATAGCTTTCAGTTACATTTAAGCACTGCTGAGCATAGCTTCACACAATGCAAACCTGCTTAGCTATGCTTAAGCATGACCTTTTTTAACTAATTAAATGCATCTGGTTTCGATTTTTAGATGTCTGGTACGTGTCTATTGCTAAGTGCTGTGCCGGGCCGTGGAAAGACAAACCCCCCCCCCAAAAAACAAAAAACAAAATTATATAAATGTGTTTCACTTTATTATTTAAGTGTCATCCTGCACTTTAACAGTGCAGGGGGTGTGTTACTCATCTGTGGACACTGTAACACACCCCCTACACTGATTCTGTAACTGTGTTACACAGCTTTCTCTCAGTAGTGCTCCTTCATTAATATGCAAGGTGTGCTGCTGAGGGGGAGCTGCAGAAACAGCCACAGTACACTCCGTGTAGGACTTACACTATTCCTACATGGAGTTTATTAAATCTGGGGGAAAGTCTAACACAGGTTATGTCACAGGATAATGGAACAATGTAAAAAAGCAGGACCCAAGATATTTGAAGAAGAGTGCAGGTAAAGGCGTCCAGACATGGACATTTCAGAATACAAAAAATAAGAAAACAAAAAGGGAAAGTAGAAAAGAGGATTAGTAATGCAGAAGTTAAAGAAATAGACAATGACAATATGGACTACCTGTGAACTGAAGGATTAGAGTAGAAAATCTAACTCTAATAAAATTCTAGCATGATAGAATAATGAATCCCCAAATTAAGGAGAAACCAGTTGAGCAGGAAGCATCTTATCAGTTGCTATATGGAGATACTTTGGAGCCTTCAGTAGGAACCAGTGCAAGAGTTCAGTTGGAGTTGCCCACAAGGGAAGCAACAGGAAGCTGTAGCAACTCTGATGCAGTCAATGTTGTGGAATGATAGGCCATCGAGTTCTCATATGAAAGAGCAATGGATAACAAAGCATGAAGCTAAACAGAATATGGCACAGGAAGATTTTCTGGAACTTTCTGTAGAATGCCTGCAGGAAACAGGGAACAAAGAATGTGCCCTTAGCTTGGAAGAAAATGATCTAAAGGAAGAATCACTTGCTTTCATAGAGATGGATAGACATATTAAGATCAGTGAAAGAAATAGACTACATAAAGTCAATAAAACCCGAAATTGTAGAAGTTTGGTAAAAGAAATGAATGCAGTAGTCAATACTGTTCATAGAAATCCAAACAATATAGCTGAAGTAAATAGGATATCCTACTACACAGCTAAATTAATAACAGATGAATTCTTATCACAAAACCACAGGGTATAAGGGAAAGGAAGAGGAGAAATCAAATGCCATTATGCAAGTATTGAATAGAGAAAACTATAAACCAATTAAGACAAAAAGTGTTGCTGTTAGAAAAGTGCAGAAGAGGGAACAAATCAACAAAAATACTCAGAAAGATAGATGTGATAAAAGCAATGCAAAGTATCAGAACAGATCAGCCTCTATTGTACATGATTGCAAATAAACTAAAGATATCAGCACAGGTAGAATAACTTTGTGGATATGCAGATTGCTATAAAGGAAAAGTATAAAATTAGCAATTTATTGATGACCCAAAAAAAGTGTTATAGAGAACTGAGAAATGAGGCAAAAGGAGTAGAAACATTACAAAAGAAAAAAAAAAGGAAAAAAAAAAGAATAGGCACATTTTGGAAAAATATCTATGAAAATCCTGTGTAACATAAAAAAGCATGTCTATATCATAACATCAAAGTTTTAAAACTTCGAATGTTCTAATATCGACCCCTATCCAGCGAATGCTAAAAATAGCGAAGCTGCAGAACACCAAATTTTTTTCTTAAGGAAAGAATTCGGTTGGCCGGTTCAGTGGCTTTGCTATTTTCAGCACTGTGATGGAAAGGTACAGGTCGGGTTCAGGTAAGTGTGCGATTGTGTGGACGTTAGGGTTAGGGGCGGGTTAAGTGAGTTAGGGTTAGGGCGCGAGTCAGGTGAGTGTGTGATAGTGACAGACTTTAGGGTTAGGGGCGGGTTAAGTGAGTTAGGTTTAGGGCACGGGTTAGGTGAGTGTATGATAGTGACAGACCTTAGGGTTAGGGTTTGGGTTAAGGTAAGTGGACAGATAGTAGTGTATGTACAGTTTAGTGTAGGGTTAGATGTAGGATTTTAAGTGTATGTGTGAGGATTGCTGTTTTTTTGGTGTGCTTGTGTTGTGTGTATGTGTTTCGGAATAGCAACATTTTTCCATAGGAAACAATCTGCTGTTCTGAATGTTCGATATCTTGTGGTTTAGATATTTTAGGTTTGATGTAATAGCTTTTTCTATTTTCATCTTTCAATAGTGTGATATAAATGCAAAAAAAGCTGCTGAATGGGTAGAAGAAGTACAAGAAAAAATAAGAAGTTCAAATGTACAAGATATGAAACTGGATGAAGTAACGGCCAGAGAAAAAATTAACAAAAGCTTGTAATTGGAGCCCCCCCCAACGGCCTAAATGCAGTACCTAACTTTCTGGCTAAAAAAATTAAGAACTTTACATGAAAATTTAGCCATGAGTAAGAACTATTTATGAATGTAACTTGAAATGACACCAGCCTGGTTAATAATAGGAAAAATGATGCTCCTCCTTCAGAGTGAACCTGCAAGATATCCTTAAAACTCTAGACCAATAGCTTGCCTTCCTGTGATGTATAAGCTATACACTGAAATTGATGCCTACTGAGTTTACAGTCATCTAGAGCAAAACTCAATAATGACAATAGAACAAAAGGGTAACAAAATTCATATGGAACAAATGACCAGTTGTTGCTAAATAAAATAATAATGGAGAATTGTAAAAAGGGGAAGAATCAAGTATGCCATAAATAGACAACAAAAAAAGCATTTGACAGCACCCCGTTTTCATGGATGAAAGAGTGCTTACAAATGTATAAGATGAATCCTACACTGATTACATTACAGTGACCATGAAACAGTGGCAAACTACTTTGCAGCTAAGCCATGATAAAGTACAAATTATTATCCTAGTGATAAAAATTCAAAGGGGGATATTCCGGGTGACTCTGTCACCGCTGCTCTTTTCTCTTGCCCTTTACCCATTAAGGTGTCAACTTAATAGATTAAGTTATGGCAACAATTTGGCTCCCAGAAAGCAGCAAAGTGTAAAGACTTCCCATGTTCTATTAGTGGACAATTTAGAACTGTATAGTGCATCAGATGAGAAAGCGAATGCACAGATGCAAGTGGTTATAACTTTCTCAGATGATATAAGAATATTGTTTGGTCTTGATAAATGTCCAAAAGCAACCTTTAAGGCATGAAAGCTGCAGCACCTACAACATATCAGTCTGGGTCAGGAATGTAATATAAAAGAACTTGAGCAACAGGGAGTGTATAAATATGTGGTAACTGATGAAGGATCAGGAATAAAACATGAACAAATGTGAATAAAAATTAGTAATCAATATTTTAGAATATTAAAATTAATACTGAAATCAGCTCTGACATCTAGGAACAAAGTCCAAACTTATAAATTAATTTGGTCTTCCTGTTCTAACTTACAGTTTTGGGGTGATTGACTGGTCTTGAAAGGTCTTGGATCAGATGGACAGGAAAACAAGAAAAATGCTTCATGCTTACCGAATGATTTATAAAAATTAGTGCATACCAGGATTACATTTTCCCCATACATCCGTGTGGGCCTCCACAAAATTGATTACATGTATTGATCAGCAATCTTAGGACTGCATACATACCTGATGATTTCACAAGATCCAAACATAGAGAAAGTTTTAAAACATGAGGAGAACAAGTATAAAATGATTTCCCTGCTTAGTTTAGCAGAAACATATCAGTGTCAAATGAGAATGGAAATCAAACCCAAAGTAAATAAAAATTAGGCAACAACTGAATGTGCCAAAAAATAAAAGAACAAATATAATGTGAAGGATCAGATGAGAAGGCAAGAAATGCGGAAAATGTATAACTATAGTTGCAAGTACAAAAAACTAGTGGAGCAACCTCATGTCGATCATAATTTAATGCAGGAATTGCTAACAGGACGTGGATTTAAACCAAAACATGAAATGTTAATACTGACAACTCGGGTTATTGCACTACATACATGTCAGCTTACAAAGTCCATTCAACATGTCAGAGAAACAGATAAATGCAGCTTTTGTAAAACAGAATTGGAAACAGTTATACATCTTGTTTCTGGGTGTGATGCACTAGTAGCAGAAGACTTGTATACTTAAAGGCATAATAATGTGGCAAGACTGTTGAATTGAGGATTGTGCAAACATTATAATATTGAAGTAGCTGAGAAGCATTGGAAACATAAGCCACAGAGTATTATAGAAAATGATGAAGTTTATTTCACATGGGATCACCCATTACCATCAGTTCACAAAACATATATGAGAAAATTAGATATAGTAGTCCAGGAAAAGAAAACAAAAGTAGCAGTGATCATTGAAATTGCTACACCCAGTGATTACAGTGTCATATGTACAGAGAGACACAAAGTCATAAAATACCAGGATTTGCAGGCAGAAATTAGGGCAATGTGGAAGAAGAAAACCTAGACAGTTCCGATAGTAGTAGGAGCAATGGGTCTTATAAAAAAGACTTTACAATCATACTTAGATATGTTACCGATACATGTAACTCCATATGAATTACAGAAGAAATCAATTCTGGGGACATTGCAGGAGCTACAAAGAGCACTTTTGGCTAGCATCAAATATTGAAACAATACTAATTTCATAAATTTTAATCTTACTTTGACATAGGAATGAGGTCAATTCCTGTCATGGAATTAGAAACCCAAAATCTTAAAGAAAGTAAAAAAAGAAGAAGATATTTTACCATATTCAACAAGAAACTTTATATTAGGTGACCTCAACATTGACTGGCGGTCAGTGACACTACCTAAGAATGTATTACCTTATACTGCTTTACAAAACAAATCACCTTCACCAACAGAATCAAAAGAAAGTCTGACAGCTTGCACTCAACTTCAGATTGGATTCTTATCAACAAACCAAACACAATTCAACCAATTGGAAGTTTGCCAGACACAGTACGTGACCACCTTCCCACACATTACATCCAAAACAATAGTACCTAATCTAAAACATACCCCGGGATTCATAAAGTTTGCGCCAGGTGCAAGCATAGTGTCAGTGTTCTATCACCAAATATGGCCGAGCGATCCAGGAACGAGCTGCTCCCACGTGCGCTACCAGCGTATGCTACACCTGCACAACTCCTGGGCCCTGTATGCCAATTACCCCATGTGCAGCAGTGTAGCATGCAAATGAAGGTATGTAGTGATCCGGGAAGTGGTGCAGGCATAGTGTAAGCATGCAGAAATGTAAACCGTAGAAAACGGTTTACATTTTTGCAAACATAAAATCGGAACCATGACAGCCGACCAAACACATGTATTATATTGTTAATATATGCCAATGGCTAAATATATAGCCATTGGCATAAAAATAACCATGTACAAAATATAAAATTAATATTTAATATATATAGTCGCACTATAGCGATGTGGAAGCGCAGGGCAGTGGTGCGCAAAGGGGATTGCAAGGAAAATATAGAAATATAGAATAAAACTGCAATGTTAGTCAATGTCAGGCATGCTACACCATACTATGGCACAAGGGTTGCTAAGGGGCTGTGACAGTGTTATGCATGGTAGCTAGGAATTAGTAGGCAATGCCATGCAAATGAGAGGAGTAATAGTGAATCACAGATTCCCCGCTGGTGAGAGGATGCACCTCACAGCATAGCATTATAACACCAAGGTGTGCCCTTGAGATAAAGATGACATCAAGAGAGGGTGTGTGTCGCCATTACTTTAAGCACATTGGAGCATTGCTAAACCAGTTTGCCCCTAGCTAGGCAAAGCTGCAGGATAGAGGTGCGTTGAACTGGCCATAGCTTTGCTTAGCTGAGAGCACACACGGTAACCAAGTATGCATGTGAACGGAGATGAAAACGTGCGTAAACCTGGTAAATGGGTTTGTGCGGCGAGCACTTCAGCTGAAACAGGAAGGATATAGGCAAGAAATAAGGAAATGCTGCAGCAGGGAAATTAGAGTACAGATGACTAATTAACACCTAGGAGCCTACAGTGGGCCATTGACAACAGCTAACAAGGCTGCAAGAAGCTACCTGCAGAACAGGAAAGGGGAGGGGCTGTACTGCAAAGAAACCAGTAAAGTGTCATAGCAGAACAAAGCTGATTTGCAGTATATCGGCTACAAGACACATTTTGCCATGACTGGGTAGGGAAAGTACAAAATAAAAAGACGGCAGGTGGATGCATGCCTGATAATGGGAGGGGATCCAGGTTTAAAACTGAATTAAAGGGCAACAGATTAATTAAGGCAGGCAAGTATATCTCCACAGTAAAGGCCCCACACTTACAGTACTCATTGCAAAACCCATAATTAAGACACGCTGCAGCTGGAATAGCTCATACACACCCACTGACATCAGCAGCATCCATAGCACAATAGTATAAAGTGTGAAAGCACCTCACACACATTTGTGCATTCCCATACACTCTGCACCAGTGGTGTATACAGACAGGGAACTTTTAGTATGTACATGTTAGAGGCTGCCATAGCTTTGATCCACCAGCATGTGTTGGAGAGTGAAAGTGGTGTGGAGGATGATGCACACGACCAGCTCAGGCACCAGAGGAGGAGGAGAGTGTTCAGACCAAGGTTAATCTACCAGGAGTTACATGATCTGGAGATAGTAGAGCATTACAGGGTGGACAGGGACATCCTACAACAACTTGTGGAGCTGTGCCAGCCACGCATTAGAGCCAGAACAAACAGAGGGGAACTCATGCCAGTGGATACAAAGGTATGTGTAAGCCTGAGAATACCAGCTACAGGTATATTTCAATGACCAACTGGGGATATCATTGGGGTCTCACAGGCATCAGCATCCAGGGTACCACATGCCAATGAGCACATATACTTCCCTCGAGTGCAGGAGGTGTTGGCCAGCAATATGCGTCTCTTCCCACCATGTGGCAGAATACCCTGAGGTCCTGGGTGCAATAGACTGCATGCACATACACATAAAGTCACCACCCGGTGAGCAGGATAGGCACTACATAAACTGCAAGGGATACCCTTCCATCAACTGTCAGGTCGTGTGCAATGTCCAGGGCATTATCATGGATGCGTGTGCTGGCAGCTCTGGATGCTATCACGACTCTCACATCTGGCATGCCTCACAGCTGTATCAGTTATTTGCCAAGGGGGACATCCCAAATGGCCACCTGGTGGGGGATGCTGGCTATGCACTGGAACTGTGGATGATGACTCCCATCAGAAATGCACACACACCCATGCAGGAACACCATAATGAGGCACACGCACAAACCAGAATCATCATAGAACATGTGTTTGGGATGCTGAAATCACGGTTCCGTTGCTTGGACATATCTGGTGGAGCCTTGCAGTACTCTCCAGGCATGTGTGCCCACATCTTCATAGTATGTGCCATGCTAGACAATATGGTCCTGCGGAAACAGCTGCAGCAGGGACAGAATGGTGAAGGCCCTCACAGCCCAATACCATTGCCAAGGGCCCCACAGGCACAGAGGTACTCAGACCATGAACACTCTGAGCCAGCCCCAGTAGGCAGGCGGAGGCATGTCCAGTATGCCCATGCCTTGGCAAAGAGGGAACGTATAGCACACACACTGACAGTGTAGGCACCTAGGGACTGACACCTTTCTCCACCTGCACACACAGTAAAATGGATGGCACACACAAGACTACCTGTAAATTGTCATGTATAGGCAGTCTACTGTGTGCATCCAACATAGGCAGCCCTCAACTATTTAACACACAACAGCCATTGACACAAGGTAAGTCAACACCTGAACAGTAAATTAAGCTATCAGCATATGCAGATACTGTATGTATAGATTCATAGGTAGGTACTTGGCCAACTGCCAGAGGCCATTCATAAGCCCAGCCAAAATGTGTCAGATTTTGCCACCCTGTTAATTCATTAACTGTCCCTCTGTGGAGCAGAGCCAATGGTGGGATCCCTGGGGTGCATCTACTGTTCTCCATCCACTCTTCAAGGTTTATCTTGCAGAGTGTTAGTGAGGGGCTCTGTATAATGTATTTAGGGATGTTGTTCCAAAGTATGGGGAGTGTCTGTGACAGGAATCTGTCCCTCTAGCATTTTCCAGTTATTGTTGTGGTAAGGTTCAGCTCACTACAGTGTGTGGCTCACTGTGACATGGATTCCCATAAATGGAGCATTTACATTAAGCCTGAGTTTGACATGGCTGTGTTGGCCAGCAGAGATCATCTCTGGGTAAACAAGAAGCCACTGAGTAAAGCAGGAGTTTATTCAGTCTGGCTGCATAGGCCATATGTTAGAGGCCAGTATTCCCCTTGGCGAGGTACATTCGTGGACCTCCCTGCTGTTGGAAGTGTCTTCTGGGGTACATCCCAATTGGGTTATTATACCCTATGATGAGTAAAGGGGCACTATAACCCCAGTATGTCTAGATGGGAACCCTTTAGTAATCAGATGGCCTACATAGAAGGATGTCCTAACTACTTTGGAGATATGATTGTCAAAGTGGAGGTCACTATCTTCCTTAGTCCCCAGATACCCCATTACATCATCCGTATTAAAGTGGCTGCCACTTATGTGTTAATATGTGGGTGCTTAATAATCCACAATGGAATGACCATGCAGTTAGTGGCACTTGGCTGGAGGCCATGATGTTGATACCCTGTGATGGTCTCTGTGAGGCCCCTTGAGGGATGTCTGTGTCAGCTGGACTATCAATCATGGCTCCCAGTTCGCAGTCATTGCCAAACATGGTCTGCCATAGTCCACCTGTGTTTGCCTGTACCTCTGAGAAGTATATGCCAAATAGTAGGGCTCTCAGGACTAAGTCCTGTGGGACACCAGTTGTGACTGTTCAAGAGTTGGATCTGGAGACCGCTAGTCGTACCATGTGGATTCTGTGTGTAAGCCCAACCTGTGATGTACAGGTGTATGTACAGGCTGGTGTGTTCATCAATAATACCTGAGTGAGGCATGGTGTCAAAAGCCTTGGCGAGGTCCAGGTAGTATGTGTGAACCACCTCTCCCATCATCTAATGTCTTGGTGACTGTATGTAAGACGTCAAACAGGTTCAATAGGCATGAACTGCACTCAACCAAGCTGACCTGGGTTGGGTCACATGTTCGGAGGTTACCAATATCTTTGTTAATGAGTGCCATGAGGAAGTGATCCATACCATTGCAGACCAGGCTAGTCAGGCTTATGGGGTGGTAGTTACCATGGTCAGTTGTGATTCCACCTTGCTGGAGTGGAATAACCATTGCCAAGTGCCATTGTATGGGTATGTAGCCTATGGAGAGTCTGAGGTTGGAAAACTTAATTAGGTGGGGCATCAGGTTGTCTTGTACAGTTTGCAAGATGCAGTCTGGGACAACATCTGCCTCCACTGATGCTGTGTTCTGCTGTTAGAGAGGGCCATTTCCACCTGTGTGTCTCTGATGTGTGGGATACTGTACCTTTTGGGTAGTGTTGTGGGCTCTTTAGGGGGTGAAGTATGCATTGAATGTATCTGCAAGGATGTTGGCGATATCAGTAGGGTCAGCATATTTTGTGCTATATTTCACCATCACAGTGCAAATCTGTGTGTCAACACTTAGATCCTTGACATAGCCAAAGAAGGCTTTTTGGTTATCTTTCAAATCCTTGCGTATTTCCCTGCTGATGTCAGCCTTGGATGATGTCATGAGGGACCTACGTATCATACTAATAGTTGTCAAGGATGTCTGCACTTCGTGGAATTTGCTGTTTGTCTGGAACACTGTCCTACTTCTGTAGTATAGCCTGTTTATTGCAGAGGTCCACCAGACTGGTGTCCTTGTCTAGGAGGAGTGAGTCTTGGTTTACCAGTGATGGCAGGATCCATACATACATGTAGGTGCTTATAGACTGCATTTGTAACTCTGTCTGTATCTTGAGCAGTGCTTCCCCTTAGCGTGGGGGCTGCTAATCCCCCATCACTAGTAGTGTAAATTTAGCTGTAGGAAAGCTATACACTGTGGTATCAGTGGGTGGGGGAGATGCTTGGGTGTGGAAACAGTGAATATTTCATGGCCAAATCTAACCAGTGACCGGTTAACCTCCGCTGTGGTGCACCTGTTGCCCATGTTGGTGATGACCACTTCTAGTATGGTTCCACCCCTCTTTAGGGAGGTTACCACCTGACACAGGGCATATAAGGTGATAAATTCCAGGAAGTGCTGGGCCTGGAAGTGAGTACTAGAGTAAGTTTCCCAGTTAATGGTATGGTAGTTGACATTGACCAATGTCAGGATGTGTGTTAGGACTGTCATGTTCTCCACTGTCTCCAGGTAGGTGGAGTGGTGGTCCTGGGTCATGTAGGGTGATTCATAGTAAGCCACAATTTACACTGCAGTTGTGGCTGATGTTAGCTGCACATGGATGATCTCAGAGGTATCATGCTGCCCCACTAACCTGGAGGTGTAGGTATCCCTGATGAATATGGATACACCCCCTCCATGTCTGTGTCAGTCCATGTTCTGTGACTGAAATGTGTGGTATGGGTTGTAGTCTGGTAGTGCTGGTGTGCTCTCAGGAACCTTAAGATAGATCTCATTACTGCACAGATGTTGATGTTGTCCATCCTGAGGAGTGCTGTGAGTGCATGCATGTTGTGATCTCAACCCCTGGTGTTGAGTAGCATAACCCTTATTGATTCTGCTGTTGTGCTGTTTTCAGAGCTGGTATTAACCTTTGAGACTCTCCTAAATAAGGCACCATAGGGGGTGCCAATAGCCTTGGCCAGTATTCTAAAGCCTGAGGCTGACACATAGGCCAGTATGGTATTGTTGCATGCAAGTTTCCCATCTGTGCTTGTTTTTCATCTCTCCTGTAGGTAACCTACTGGTAAGCAATAGAAAGCCTTAAACCTATACAAGTCTTCTAGCTTCCAAGATCGGCTTTTTGAGTGACTGAGTATCAGTGTTCTGCATGTTCTTGCTGTACTTAACTGTTTCCTGACTACATGGTGATTTCGCACTGTATAGTGTGATCTGAAAGTCTGTTTATTCACATATTATGGCTGTGATGGCCTGCACTTTAGAGGTTCATAAATAGCCTACTACCTATCTGCCCAAGGGCAATTAGAAGAATAGCTACAGTGTGTTGGCTTTCTCCACACCATTGATGAAGTAACTGAGCCTCTGTCAAACATAGCCAATGAAACAATTCCAGGCAGAGTTACTGGAAGCTGTTGAAGACTGGGGTTGTAGAGGGTGATAGGGGCACTTAGTGATCTAAAGAGGGAATGTTAATGTGACAATTCAACACCATTCAATTTCCCCAACAGGTCTCACAGCTATCAAATTGGACAGGCTCCCCCACCCCCTGACTGCATGGTTCTGGGACACATGATCCCAGGGGTGTATATTCTGTTACCCATTAACACAACAAAGTTTCCCTTGAAGTGTGTCAGTGATGGGGCTATGCCTAATGTAGGTGAAATGTAATGTATTGTCTCACAGTACATTTCTTATATGTTATTTCAAGAGTAAGTGAAGCTCTGTGGGTTTGGGGACCTCCGCCCTTTGCTTAGCCTAGCTTACACATAGAAATCATCTAAATAGGAAATAAGCAGAAGCAATGTTAATGTCAACAGTGTAATGGTTACAGCATCTGCATAGTATCTGTGCATTCGAGCTCCCAATCCCAATAAAGGCAGGGATGTTTATCATGTTCAAAAGTATACCTTAATGACAGCTTGCATATATAGGTAGTAATCATCTGTATAATAAACATTCAAAACACCCATGTAAACCCATGTGTGCTGGAGAGTGCAGTCAACACAGAATGTAATATTATGTAAGCACATAGTGAGATGTTACTTCACTAACATGTATATATCCTGAGTAGTTAGTGGATGTGGCCATGTTTGCGCGCACAGGTTATATGTTACAAAGTTTGTTTAACTGTGTTTAACCCCTGCTATAATGTCACACAAACACTTTTAAACATGCTTACTACTGCTTAAATGAGCCTTAATCTGGAGTAAAAAACATTTTTAAAGCATTGCAGGCGTTGAACCCTGGACCATGCACACTACAGTCATGGGACCTACCAATAAGCCATCTGAGGTGTATACATGTTTCATGGTCCTGAGACTACACCTTAAACCATATGCATTCCACTGTAATGATCCCAAATGTGACAGTCACTTTGTGTGCATATGTACAGTACATTGTCATGTACGCCAGTTTGTGAACCAACACATTCCAGTCTACATATGTATTACTGTAACAAATTAATATGAAATATATATATATATATATATATATATATATATATATATATATGTCAGTGATGTCAATAGCCATATATATAAACATCTATGAACACTCTTCATGACACAAAAGCACTCCAAAGGAATTGAAGAGTACACAAAACACATGCAGCTCTAGTATTAGAACTATTAATATTAACCTAATTCACCATAGAAGGGATGGTTGTTGTGTATGTGAAGATTGGGGTGGGGGAGGAAAGATGGGTAATGAAATCATGCATGAAGGAGGCCCTGGGTCAGATGTTCAATAAGTGAACTGGAGGGGTATACATGGAGTATGGGGACAATATAAAAAGGACACAAAACAAAAACCTTTCTCATTCATAAGGCACCCTGTCATGTCACATTGCAACATCTAATTTCACAAACATATGAACATTAACATGCATCAGACATATGTACACCAACTGACTGTCACATTTGTTTTCAGTAGTGAGGAATGCCTGTAGTAAAATGTATATTCAAAACACCATAACATTTGTACATATCTCAGATGCCTTAGTGGTAAAGTCAGTGACTGTGGTGTTCATGATCCCGGGTTCAAGGGCTGTTAAGTTATTTTGAGGGCCAGAATAAGGGCTGTTGGATGCAGGTGGATTAAAGCACTCTTAAGCAGTTGTAAGCGGGATTCCACAGGTTTGCGTGACAGTAAGCGGCGCTAAAACATGGTAAATGGAGAAGCGCTTCACAGGTTTAACCTTTGCTTAACATCGTGCAGACCACGGGCAAACCTGCTTACAACCACTTAAATGTGCGTTATTCACACTTTCCCTACCAGTGTGGACTCTGAGAGGTAAAATAATAACACCTTCCAGGATTAGAACCCGCAGCCATGTACTCCATCCTCAGAGTAACCTAACACTAAGCTACCTGAGATGTACGTATCCCAGTTTTGTATGTCTCCTATCATGTTGGATCTCCCCGGGATGTGCATTGCCAAAAGAAAGCGCTGAGATGACACAGCCCACTGCCAAACTCTGATGGCTTCTCGGCAAAGAGGGTAAGACTTGGTCCCACCCTGTTTGTTCAAATACCAGACCACTGACATGCTGTCTGTCTGAATTGCAATTGCCCCCAGAGGAAGAGAGTTCTGAAAGTACTGCAATGCCAGAAGTACTGCTCTCATCTCTAGAACATTGATATGCAGATGTGATTCTCGATCCATTCATGTGCCTTGGGCAGTCTTTCCCTTAAAATGCCCCACCATCCTATCAGGGAAGCGTCCGTGGTCACAGCGGCTATCAGCGGGGGTAGTACAAATGGACATCCTATTGTGACATGAATCGACGTTAACCACCACTGAAGGTCTCTCTTGCAAGAGTTTGTTATCACAATCATATACTTCATTGGAAGTTCCTGATAAGACCATTGAATGAACAGTAGCCATTGAAGAATCCGCATATGCATCCTTGCTAATGGTATGGCTAAGATTGCTGCTGCCATCAAACCCAGTACTTTTAAGACCTCTGCTGCTGGAGCTCTGTCTTTTTTCACCAGTGAGCTGACATGTTGGTGAAGAAGTGAGACCCTCTAGAAAGGTAGACGTAGAGTGGTGGTTGAAGTGTCTAACTCTGCCCCGATAAAGATGATATGCTGCAATGGCGACAAGGAAGACTTTTCTAAGTTGACAGTAATGCCTAAGTGGTTGCAGAGTGTCAGAGTGGATTCTCTTGCCCAAATCAGTTGATGCCTGGTGGTGGAGGTAAGGAGCCAATCATCTAGGTAAGGAAACACCTGGAATCCTAGACACCTCAAGTGAGCCGTGACCACTGCCATACATTTGGTGAATACTCTGGGGGCTGTAGTGAGACCAAAGGGCTGGGCTCAGAATTGATAGTGATTGGCTCCCAGCCGGAAACGCAAATGATCTCTGGATGGTCTGGCCATCTTTATGTGGTAGTAAGCATCCTTGAGATCGATTGAGCACATCCAACTGTCTTTCCCTAAAAAAGGAAGTTTGGACTGAAGCGTGACCATCCTGAATGTCTCTTTCTTGACAAATTGGTTGAGTCTGCTGAGGTCCAAAATGGGTCTCCAGTCCCCTGTTTTCTTTGGAACCAAAAAGAATCTTGAATAAGTTCTGAATCCTGTTTGGTCTGCTGGGATTGGCTGGATGACTCTTTTTTTCTATCAATTTGTAGACCTCAATAGTTGCTTGTTCCCTGTGACTGGGTGGAACATCTGGGATTCTCCTGATGGAAGTGGGAGGAGAGGAGAACGGTATGAAATACCCTCTGAAAACAATACTTTGTACCCATCTGTCTTTTTTTATGTCCAGCCAGGCTTCTGGGTACAAAGATAAGCGACCCCTGACTGCCTCCAGACAGTCGGGCTTCTGCTCAGAAGCACTGGTAGGGCTGACCAGAGACATGATCTCTGTCACCCTGCTGTTGTAGACCCCCTCTGCTGTGAGGGTGGCATCTTCCATTATAACCCCCTCCTCTGCCCCTAGAGGGGGTTTCACCACATGTGTCCTGAAAGGCTCCTTGGGCTTTTTGGAACCCCATCTTCCCTCCCCTTTGGCCCTTGGGATAAGGCTGAGTAGGGGTGGAAAAATGGACTCCTATGGCAGACAGAGTCTTTCCCTCTTGCTCACACCTGGTCAATGTTTTCTTTACTTTAGGCCCAAAGAGAGATGAGCCGTCAAACAGGGTATTCACAAATGAAGACTTGAAAGGCTCCGCAAAGGAACAGAGGCACATCCAGGAGTGTCTACGAAGGGCATCTCGTGTAACTGCCGCCCTACTCATGCCATCAGCTGCATATGCTATGAGACGCATGGACGAGTTTACAATTGAATTTAGGGTAGTAAGCTGGATGGCAACTTTGTCGGAAGCACCTGCAGCTACCATACCCTGAAGAGTATCTCCTAACTCCTTAAGGAGATCTCTTTGCAGTCTGGTAAAATGGGTCAAATAGTTCAGTGATCTAAGTGTGAAAGTTGCTGAAATAAACATGCGTTTCCCATATCTATCCGTAATCCTAGACTCTCTGTTAGGAGGATGGATAGACGAGGAAGTCTCAGACATTTCCTTTTTGGTGGCTACTGCCACCACCATGGCATCAACAGGGACTCCCTTGGTCAAAAAGGACTTATCTACGGGGGCAGAAATGAACTTATTAGGCCTCCTAGGGACAGGTTCCATAGATTCTGGTGACTCCCATGCCCTAGGAGAGACCAGGTCCATAAGTTCATCATAGGACGGAGACACCCAAGAGGTGGAAGGTTGAGAACAGAAAGCCTTCAGGAGAACTGACTCATCTTCAGTAGGATTTTTGGAATGCCAATCACCCCTCTGCCTAAGGATCTCAAATATCTCTGCAAAGGAGATATCCTCAGAGAGGGATCGGGGGGACCCTTCTGACTCATCTAAGTTAGTGTCAGATGTCAAAGACTCCTGTGGGGAGTCCAGGTGCCTCCTCTTGCACACTCTCTTTCTGGGAACCTCCTCAGTGGGAATGTCTGCAGAAGTCTCAGAAGAGCAGGGAGCATCCAGTGGGGCTACCTGAGGCTCACGGTCTCTACACTTGGAGCCGATGGAAACAGAAGTGGACACAGGTGCCTTAGGGTAAGAAGAGACCAATCCTGACGTTGAGGAAGTCTTAGGCGACAATACTCGCCTCATGGCTTCAGAGGCATCATGGCTCCGATGGGAAGGAGTCGAAGGCCCCCAAGAAACCTCAAGCTTCTCCCGCACCAAGGCCGTGGGCTCCGAGCCCGAGGTAGGAGCCGAGCTCATCCAAGCCGAAGCACCAAGAGGAAGAGTCGGCACCGACAAGTCGGTGCGACTACCCTCACGGACCTGACAAGAGAATGCCGGCTCCTAGATTCCCCGGTCGGCACCGAGGATGTCCGAGCAGATGGAACCGACAACACTGGAACATGTGTTGGCTCCAAGTGCTCTTCAATTGTCAGGTCAGCCTCTTCCAGCTCCAAAAGCCCAGTACAACTTGGAGGAGGAGCAGTCAATTCCAGGGTAATGGTCTTCGGTTCCAATGCTAGGGTCAGAGCCGACAGCAATTTTGCTAGGCCTGCTGCCCTTAACAGCTTCTGTACCAGTCGGTCCATGTCCAGATCAGAAAGACTAACAGAGGACCTAGACGAGTGCACCGACAGTGCAGATTAGAGAATAGGAGACAATGACAACTCTGATACCAACTCCAAAACAGTGGACCAGATCTGAGAAGAAGGGACACTCAGCTCCGAGAACTCTGGAACTGATGACCCAGCATCCTCACTTTTCTTCAATTTTTTTTGTGGCTTTTGAGTCTCCTGAGGATTGGGAAGAATGAGAGGACTTACTGGCCCCATCCTGGTCACTCAATGCCTCGACAAAATGGTATTTTAGTAAACCCCTGTCCACCAATGTCCTCTTCCTTTCTAATGTAACCCTGGAAGAAAAGGAGTGACATATGCTGCATGACTCTTATTTATTTTATTTTTTTATTTTATTTTATTTTACATTTGTTGACCGGGCTAGTCTAGCTGGATATATGTCCATTTTCAGTAGAGGCCCGGGGAGAAAAGCTCCACACACAACATAAACAAGACAGTTTGACAAATTGTTAATAAAGACTTACACATACAAATAAACATTTAAATCAACTATGTAGTAAAATCAGCATGCATTTCAGGAACTCAAAAATTTAACAGAGTTCAGGAACTCTTACACATGAAGAGCTCCTAGACAGTCTACACATTGCACATGAGTATCAGTAACGGGCATCTTTTGTCCGCAGTCTGGTCATTTTTTGAACACAGACTTTGGATGCTTTTGTTTTTCCTCACTCATGTCCAATAAGCAAAACCACTATCCACAATAATGAAGCCAAAGGCTAGCTAGTAGTGATAGGAACACAACCACCAATAAACACTGAAACAATGGCCCAAAAGAAAAGGGGGCCGAAAATTAGCTAAATAGTATTAAGCACTCAAACTAATACTAAAACTCTGATCTAACTACCAATACACACTAATACTAGAAGTAGGCCAACACGAGGCCACTACAAGATACACACCAAATATAGCATTAACAGGGATGGGGGCTATAAAAACTATCCTAACAAGTGAACTATAAGTATATATATTTCTAATAGAAGAAAAGACAGAAAACTTGCAATTTTTTTAAATAATCTGTGAAGATTTAGGCTCGAGCAAGCTGGAACCACTGAGATCCATGCCACTGCAAACTAGATCTGAGGTAATTCCAGAAGTGCATTATGGGATAAGGGGCTGGGTCTCGAGCAACTGGTAAACCTTGAGCTTGCTAACGGCCGTGTCGGAGCAGAGGGATTGGCTCCGAACTCATCAGTGAAGAATGAACGATGAGATTGAACAACTTCACATTGAGTATTATACAACTCAATAACACCTCCAGTTACTAAGAAGGTATGTATAAAATGTAGTATGTCTGTTTATGTAGTACCTGTTCTGTAAGAATTACAGTGTAATCAATGCATATAGTGGAAATAGCTATCTTGTAGCGATGTATTGTTGAGCAGTAGTAATGCTTGTAGTATTCTATGTGTGTACTGCTGTAGGTCATAAGGCAAACTCCTCATACACCACAAGGGATGATTATGGGCTTGGAACTCACCAATTCACTTCTGGCCACTGTTAGTGTCAGGATTGGTCCAACAAGTATGTGCTATAACAGGGGATAATATACGGCGATATATTGTAACGGTCGACATATGTATGGGTGTATAAGTAAGATGAACATGTCAAAGGTGGGCTTACTGTGCAAATATGGTTTGCATTGTGGGATATTGTGCCAATAACTGTGTAATATACAGTATTTTAGGCAGATCTGTATTCCATTCTACATAGCAGTTCTGTTATGTTATGCAAACAGTAGTTATGTCTATTGGCAATTACAATACTCAATAACAGGATACATATCATTTGTATTCATCTGACCGTTTAGCAGCATGATAGCAAAGATAATTGGAAGAGCTATGTAACTATCGATGCACATAACACATGTAATATCCACCTCTCTAGTATCGTTTGCAAGCAATAACAGCTGTGCATGTATACATGTTATGCAAATGTGTAGTGACCCTTGTTACAGGGCTGGACCTCTCTAGTATCATTTGCAAGCAATAACAGCTGTGCATGTGTACATGTTATGCAAATGTGTAGTGATCCTTGTTACAGGGCTAGGCCAAATGGCTATGTGCACACCTACATAGAGTGAATATTGAGAGTAGAGACACATTGGTTAAACTACTAGGTTTGTGTAGCCTAACCTCTCATTGTCAACCTAACATCCACTTGCACATACTTTATGTAAGGTAGTGCACAGTACTGGTAATGAAACAGGTTGCATATCATCTTTAACTCCAGTGTAACATCTGCAGTAGGAGTGTAAGATGTAGTAGACTGCTGCCCATGTGTAACAGCTGCTTCATAGGTGATGGCTTACACTATCTGATTATATCCTGAGCATGTTGATAGTGGCATCAGAATCTATTGATACATGACTCTGTTTGGAGAGTGGGTGTCTGTGCCCAACAGAGCTCATGGTCCTGGTGGATATGTGAGTATATACCCAGAGAAGGAAACAGACCTGTAGACACTTACATCATCTGTAGTCAACCAACAGGATGTGATGTACTCCTCAGAGGAGGATTACTGCTAAAGGTAGCTATAATGTTTCCATAATAGCCAATGTTGTCACATCCATAATACAAATATGTACATGTGAGCATCACTGTCTTAGACATCTTCATAAGCAATAAGTAAACTAAATACAGTACTTGGTACTTGTAGTACTGAATGCTCATACAGGCGTGTCCACTAGTCAGCAACTGGTGTTTACTAATGTCAGCTTTGTGTATGTGGCCATCCTGGGGGAATGTAATCTCTCTGCAGTCCAGTCTACAGCCATGACTGGACTGGACAGTCATGAGGTGTAGGTTAACACATGCATCTCATCATCACAACCAAGACATACCCTTACCAGAACACAGTAAGGCACCCGCACACACTACCAAAAATCACACCCATTCACAGATGCTTCTAAGTATCTGGCCAAACAAGTGACCTCCCAAGCTGGAAGAGACAGACAATGAAATACACAAACTGCATGACATAGTTTGCATAATTGTGCCACACCTCAGAACACGTGGCCAGAAACATGCCCAACAATACTCATTTGTGAATGCAAACTCTAGCACTATGTTACACACCAACCTATACGAGGGCATACATACTGTCAGCTGCCTGTCTGCCATGATTAGCCACACACCCATACACTCAGACCACCTTTTGAACTATACACATGGCTCTGGCATATTCCATGTTGTTGTGCAGGACCTGAGATGCAGTAGCCTGGACTGCAGGGAAACATATGTAGGAACTGTCAGGTCTTGTACATGCAGGTATGTCCCAAGGCCTGGGTAGCATTCTGCCATTGGCCAGAATGATACTGCAGTACAGGGACAAAAGGATTGTATTCCATAATTGTCTAATATAGTGGTGCAAGTCAAAGGGTATCCAGTATCTGTCTGCCTGGGATAACATGGTTGACAGACCATGATGCTTTGTCAAACAGGGAATGCACCTGTCACCGCTGGGAATCTGGATACTGCCTAGGGCTCATGCTTCCCCTATAGTGCCTTCATCATGCACAGTTCAAGGGAAGGTCCACTGCTGTTACAGGGACAGCCAGGCAATAAACTGCGGGTCTCGCTACACAATGATACATGTCAGAATCACTATAAGGACACACATATCTCAATCTCTAACATGGAGAACATATCTGTGCAGTGGCAGAGACATGTTTCAATGCTCCAGAGAGAACACCTGCATGACCATGTTATAACACATACCTCACCTCTTGCCCATTATCCTTTATTGGAACACACGGGCCGCAGGTGTGTCCATATTCCTGAAGGATATGTACACCACCATGCTAGTTGCACTTGCATAACTTCAGATGCATTATACTGAGTAACTACCTTTGTGCCAAAGTGGAATTCAAAATGTACCTTATGACAGATCACCCACCATGCCACGGATTTCCCAACTGTCATACTGTGCTATAATGGCGAAGATTAGGTCAGAGACAGAAAACCATTATAATGGCTACTCTCAACTATTCCATTATGAGCTGGGAAGGCTCCTCATGTACCAACACCTGCGCTCAATGCATGTTGGATTCCATCAACCCCAATGGCCTGGATCACAGTAGTCACACAAACAGGGATAACAGTATGCTACACATAGTCAGTCTCCAATGCCAATGTTATGTTTCTTAAGAGCAAAGTGGTGACTGTCATGGCACCCATGCAGATGGACAACACATGTGCAAATGCTAAATCCTACACAAATGAACCTTAAGCAGTCACATACATGCAGTGATTGTGCCATTGAAACAGAACCAAGATTCAGCCAAACATAAATAAGAAGGCAAACTGATGGTACCATGCTTTAAACTGTACCACAGAAGGTAGTAACTGTTGCAAGAGTGAACACACATGAGTTTAGGTGATCCCTGGTCAGCCTCAGTAAGTTGCAGATACACCATATAAAACCACACAAAGCTACTGTGAAACAAATCAGCCACATATTATGAGGTCAAGCAAAGAGCATTCTATAGCTGTATCATTAATCGTAATGGCAACGACAAGACCTGCCATGCTGCACAGCACTATGGCATGGGAAGTACTGCACTTACAGAAATAGCACCTGTTCATTCAGATAGGGCCGTGGACAACCTAAACCCACTCCCACCTTCCCCCCAACAGGTACACTTTGTTATATATCCATGTACACTACAGGGCCCTTGTAATAACAACTATGTAGGTACATGCTACACTCTCTAAAGCCATACATATAGCTTTCATGGGACCTGTCAAAATCCCAGGGTGTATCCTACACAAATGTAAGAACAATCAGCTATCCACATACACATCATGTTCAATCATAGCTCCATGTCAGGCTGTGTACACACCAAATGGTGCACAGCAACGGTTATCACACCCCACAAAGGGGGAGACACCATTGAAAAATGGGAAATAGTGCACAACTACCCTGCTGAGTCTAGTCTGTAAGGCCATCAACCATGATCAACGTATTTGATGTACTCAGTACAGATGTAGATGATAGTAGGGTTGATTCATACTGCATATCATGGCCTTGCCAGGTCGTAGGACACCATCACCCATACTGTGTTCCAGCTACACTCAGTAAACTAGGTGTATATTCCTATGTCACAGGAGTGGTTGACAACTGGACTGCTGGCAGAACCAACACTACAGAAGTTGTCTGACTAATACATACACATTAAACCAGTGCCAGCCACAGTAATACAGGGTTAATTCCTGGTACTCCCCCTCTTTGCTATCTATACCACACAGACTAACACAGAAGGCATCTGCCTATTGATGTTTGCAAATGACTACAAACAAGGAGCAATAGTTGACTCAATGTGTGCTGCTTTCAACATACAGAAGGACCTTTGTGCGTCAGATGTGTGGTGTGTGATGTATGGCCACAATCTGACAGCTAAGTATTGCATTGTCATCCCCTATGTTAAAAACCCTGCACCCATGAACTACCACCTAGGCAGCGGTCAACATAATAGCAACTGTGTGCGTATGGGAGGCAGCTGGACAGTAGTCTTTCCTTTGATAATTATTTCACCACACCAGTCAGGTAGTCATATGTGGCACACCTAATCATGATAGGGTGCCATCCATGAATATAGAGATAATTGTTCAGCCATACACAACACTCATGTGACCCATAATAGATCACATATTTCCTTTAAGGATTATTGCCCATATGTAGATGGCCTACACTGCCCTTCTCAATCCCTAGCTCCACTATGTAGCATGCAGCCTACCCTGAATAAAGCCATGTCCAACCCAGAGATGTTGGACATGCTGCACTTAACACATCCTGATCCCAAATAAACACATACTTCATGGACATCCACCTTTCTAGTACAGGGATCATTACATGCCTGACAGATCTCTGTCCCATACACTTAACATACTCTTGCCATACTATGCATCCCTGTCCAGTGAAGCTGCACATCACCCCTCTCTGTGACATGGTGTGATGACCGCATGCCAAATATATCAGTAACCCTGTGGATCAGTTCTGTGATACTGCTTGAACTGGCCACTGAAATTTACCTGTCTGTTGCCTACGGCTCGGTAACCTGTCTGCCTTGGCTCATAAATGGCCCAGGGCATATAGCCTACTAGTTCACTTTGACCATACATGCTATAGTTGATATCCAGTCCTGCCTATACCATCAGGCCAGCTATTGTCCCATGTGTTACACATGTGCAACACAGGCAATACATGTCAGGAAGCTACACAGCTGTACAGTGCCATGTAGATGTATACGGCAAAACACATACTTGCTTGCAAGTCTGCAGGGTCAGAGGTCATGTCCCTAATGACTATGCATGACTATATATGTGACATATACACAACATTAAGGTCAATTGCATTAATGTGAACACATCCAGGCATGTGCTGATAGGTAAAGGCACCAGTACAAGCAAAACAGACATGCCCAATTCAAGACAACATCCACATGGAATATGAGCAATTGCATCACATGACACACACATATATGGTGATAACATTACATCACCAGTAAGTGTCAAATGTGTGTGACTTAAACATGTCAGTGGTGGTTGTGTCATGTTGGTTTGCAAAGACTTATTTGTAATCTTAATAAATGTGATACACATGTATGTTCAGCTGTACTTCTGTACTTCTCTGTGAGTTACTGTGACCTGTCTCCATCATTATGTCTTCCAGGTATGCATTTAGCAGTCTGCCAGCATACACCCACTTGGAGGATGAGGTCCTCATCCCATACCTCCTCGGCAACCATACAACACTCTTCATCCATGTGCCACAGGATGCAGAGCAGCAGGATGCCCTGTGGGAGGAACTCCACAGGAGGGTAAATGATGTTGGTGGTCACAATCGCACCTATTAGCAGGTGCACTGACACTGCACTGACCTCATAAGATGGGCGAAACAGCATGCTAATGCAATCACCAGGGAACAAGGTGCAACAGGTAGGGGGCCAGTCACCCAGCCCCCACTCACATGTACTGAGGATCTACTGGCCAACCTGGGGACACCTGCAGTCCTCCATCCACAAGCTTTAGCTGGTATTGTGGAGGTGGGTGTCTCTCAACCACCAAGCCTGGAGTTGCCTGGTAAGTCAATTCTGCACATATAACACAGCTATATTTCACATAGTTACATGTGTTACTGTACAATATGTAATGTAACATCATATGCAAGGCACGTATGCACACATGCCATATACTATAGTCTGCTACTCTATGTATGCACAAATGTGCATACTCCATAGTATAGTGTATTGTACTGGCTTATGTGCTAACATGGACATTGCACCCTGTAGCTATCACACAGGTGTGAATAATGATCTTACTGCTATGACACTCCTGTTTAGGTACCTCTGGCATTTTGCAGTGACAGCAGCCTGTGTCAGGTGAGATTGTTATTATTTACCAGGCTTGATATTGCACAGATCATATTAATTGCATGCTATCCACCATAACACATGTACACATAATGTATGGTGGTCCTGTTAATAGACACTGGTCAGACCTGCAATGCATCACAGTGGTTACCCATGTGAAACAACTGAAGACTATATGAAACACCTACACTAAACCTTCCAAACTGTCAATGCCAGATGTGTGGACAACTGAATACAATGGTAGAGGTGTGTTTCACTGTAGGGAGAGCTACTGCATATCAGCATTACACATGTTGGGAATATAAAATTACTGTACAGAGAGCATATGTGTGCACACACTCTAAATGTGTTGGAGCTGGAGTATGACTGGCCCACAGGATACACCCTTGTGGGTTATACCCTTGCTATGAATGTCACACAATTTCATGTGCTATCTGACATGTCCATGACATGTAGTGGGCTGACTGCAACACTGCTCAACTATCCTGCAAAACATGATGTCTCACATCCCATACATACCACCCTTTGTCTGCATAACCCTGTCCTCAGTGGAGCATAAGACATCTATGGGTGTATGTCATATGGGATAACACTGACATGTGAAATAGATGGCCATCACAACCATTGGACAGAACATGTGTACACATGGCCATGGAGGATGGACAGAGACATGAAGCAACACATACATTAGAAGTGATGTACATGTCTGTACACCCTGTTGTACATTGGCTCAACACAATACAACTATGGCCTTTGTGTAATGGTGATATTGCAGATGTGAAACACTAAACATCATACAGGCCTGTGTACAGCTTGTGTAGGCATAACAAGAAACCACCACATAACATGTCTTGAACATCTTGAGTGTGTCACGACATGAAAGCATTCACCTATACAGTATCCAAATACATACATGTGTTGCACAACGTACACATACAACCACATCAGGCCACAGATACAGTACATTCACCTTGCTGGTGTCAGACATCACAGTCATGCCTGCTCTTCATGTGTGTGAGGTACACAGATGGCATGTGGGACATAGAGTAATGCTAAGTTAGCCATGTGTGGGCATAGTTGCCAGGCATCAGTAATATGGTTGCACATGTGCAGGGGTGTCATCCGTATACCCTTGTGTGACCTGTGTCACACATTCCACATTAGGGTATAGTGTGTATACACCTCAGTGACGTGGGTCAGATTCCACATTAGATATGTATTGTATGGGAACATAGTCATGGCTATGAACTGTGTCAGTAACTCACACTGTATAGCAATTGTGAAGCCACATGATACCCTGCAATGGCTATGCACATCAGCTCAATGTGCAGTATGTCACTGCATATTTGTAGGCTGGACAGACAACATTCCATCAGCTGAAGGCCCATGTTAGTATAACACATCCCTGTATTGGGGCACCATTACCGTACTGTAGATTGGAAAGGACACCATTGTGTCACACATCTATGCATGTCATTCAACATGTCAGAAAAAGACATGTCATACTACATGTGATTGGCAAGGTCATACACCACACATCAGGCCGGTGTACTGTAAACCTGTGCTGGTCTGTGGCACCATTGCAAAGTAGAGACATCCATGTCAAACATGTGTGTACAGCCACATGTACAATGTCTGTAGACTCAGCTCAGGGGTAGGCGGAATAATGATGATTAGACATGCACTGCTTTGGAAGATATATACAAGCTGGGGCTTAGGCAAACATAGTATTCAGTCGACATACCCTTCTGCTCATGTCCTCATACATAGGGGAGGTGGCCAACACAAAGCATCAGCGGCAGATGTACAAAGGTCAGCGATGGTCTGCTAACATGTGGTGTATGTTGCACACACCATGACAGTGCGGTGCAATGGTGCAAAGTGCATGCATTATGTTGCAGGTATGAGGCATAGGCTACTAACACAAATGGTGCAATACAGGTATGTATGCTAACCACCACTATAATTGTGTAAGGTGCATGCCATGTGCTATAACACATGCATGCTGTTGTGTGCAACTCAGGGATGTATGATAACTACCACTATAATTGTCTAAGCTGAATGCCATCTGCCATATCACCTGCATGCAGTCTGTGTCTGTGTGTGTGTCTGTCTGTGAGTCTGTCTGTGTGTGTCTGTCTGTGTGTCTGTGTGTGTGTTTGTGTGTGTCTGCATGTGTGTTTGTGTGTGTGTCTGTGTGTGTGTCTGGTATAACTTGTAATGTACAGTTCTTGTCTTCCTCTCACAGGTGTTGATGTACGTGTGTTGCCCTCCTGCGGTCCACCTGATGTTAGTGTTCCTACAGATTCTAGCAGTGATGATGATAGTATGATTGAGGCACACGCAGGGTTGTCAGGGGCTGAATCTGTGCCATTGGTTGCCATTCCACCTGTATCCCACTCATCCTCGCCCACAGATCCCCTGCCTACACATACCCCATCACCACTGGCCATAGAGGAAGGACAGTTGGTGGGTGGTAGCATGGAACAGGGAAGTGTGGAGATTATGGAAGGTGTGCCTGCACACCATGATCCCAGTCAACTGACTGGTGATGTCCCACACCGGCATGTGCCCAGCACTGCTTATAGGAAGACCACTGGCCAACTTGCCCCTGCAAGACAAAGCACATCAGCTGGAGTCACCAGACGCATGTTTTTGGGCTGTAATGAAGGCACAGGCATGTGCTGAATGGCACAACAGAAAAGATCTGAAGCTTCAGAGGGCTGCTGTCCATTCATTAACTGACAACTTCCAGGCAATTGCAAATGCTCACCATCATCTTGCAAATGTTTTGGATAGACGATTGGGTGACATGGTGGGAGTCCTTGACCGTGGCTTGTCAATCCTCGAGCATGGAATGTCTGTGCTGGAAAATCTGGTGGGAGTGAGGCATTGGGCATGTGGATGTAGGTCAGCTACATCACCTGTTGAAGGTCTACGTGAACATGCTACTGCAAATGCCCGCTGCCATAGTGACGGCAGCAGCAGCAGTGCAGCTGGTGCTGTGCAGTCCACACCAGGACACAGCAGGCCACATGCACGTGGTCCTGGATGGTCCCAACAGGGACACAATTCCAGTTGAAGTGTCATCAGACAGTACCCAATATGGACCTCTGCCTGGTAGTGCCCGTGCAACCCCTGACAGGCACAGGTCACATGGCTGGACACCATGAACTGTGAAACCTGCCTTGTACAGTCTGCAGCTGTCAATAATACCCCATTGTAGGCCAGCCACATGCCACACCTGTGTGCATGCATACACACATACACCAGAAATAAATGTAGGGTACCTCAACACACACACACGTCCAATATTACAGGCCCTAACACCCACACATGATGTCATCAAATGGCCCAGCCTAGGCCTCTTGCAAATGTTATCACCTTGTGCATATGATGATGCCTGTGCCGCATCCCTGTCATCCACTCCATCGGTACAGGGACATGCTCATATGGTCTGATGCACAGGGTGAACATGCTAGGTAGACAATTGTAGATTAATATTGTTGAGTAGTGTTGACAGGCAGCAGACATACCATGTATTACAGTTTTAGAATGCATTTTGTACATTTGACAGTATGTATCATGTGTAACAACACTAACAGCATGTTGATCTTGATGTTCTGCCTTCCTCTTTCAGGTGTAGTTGCATGTTCCAGGTAATGTCGGTGTTTGCGGTTAGTGTCCCATATGTACATGTTGACTACTCACAGGTCTGTATGACAATACCTACATGCCCTTTGTTGCTTCCACATCACAGTTATAATCTCCCATGTTTCAGTTATGTTTACTGTTCTAATGATCCAAGAGCATGATAACTGTGTAGTAAGCTACTGTGTTCAGAGCCGTCACATCCATAGTGGGTGACATCACAGGTATAGTTACCAGGAGCGGGGAGGAGGTAAAAGAGTGGTATGGTGGATGACAAGGGTAAAGGCCAGTGGAAATAGTGGCTTCTTACTGGGAAGCAGTAATACCCACTGCCATGACAGCATGCAAACACAGACACACCCACACACTCAGGGATTCACAGATACAGTAACACACACTCTGACACACACAAACACACACACAGTTGCCAGTGTTCAGATGAGAACCCCTGCCTATGTGCATATCATCATTATAGTACTACACAATTACAAGATGCAGCACAGAGATTACACATGTACAGGTAGTCGGAATGGCCAAAGATCATGGACATCGACAAGGATACTACAATGCAGCGAGTGTATGTGGGGAGGGGGGTTCATCAGTAGGCTATGTAATAAAAAGTCACACCCCAGGGTGTATATGTTAACAGGCAAATAGAATGCCCATCTAAGATTGATGATATCAACAGGGATACTAGATTGCATTGAGTGGATGGGGGGAACATTAACATTTCACTATGGTAAAATACAGCCTCACTCCAGGGACCGGACAGTCATACACATGGACAGCCATACACACACACACACACACACACACACACACACACACACACACACACACACAAACACACAAACAAACACACTGACATTCACAAAAATATACACCTATGTTACATACATGCAGACACTTGACATGTGAGGTTCAACCACCTGCCTATGCCTTTCTTTCTACACATCACTCTGTACTGATGTCAACAACAGTGTTCAGGAGAGTGAAAATATGTGGGATGTATTCCCAACCATATCTGACACACACGGACACACACACACACACACACACACACACACACACACACACACACACACACACACACACCCACCCACACCCACACCCACATATGCCAGTACTGTGAATCAAACACCTGCCTATCTCATGATAGGTATTACAGACGTACAGCACTATTGCATTCGCTACAAAGCTTACTGACTCTTTTCTTTGCCAACTGTGCTGATATATGCACAATATATGCACAGGGGAGGTATTACTGTTACAGGTGTCAAGGGGTTTGCCTTCAGTGTCACCCTTACTGCATTCTACATTGTCTGTCTTCCACTTCAGTTAACAAAACCAGACCTTAGAAGTTACACAGGTTATTGTAGGAATGGTTGTAACACACCAGTGAGCTGTCCTCAGTAATCATTTATCTGCAAAGTAGCCCCACCACTTAGTAGTCATGTCCAAACATCTGTCCATATCTCATGTACAGCTTGCTGTACTTAGAGCATATCACCATATACAGTTGGCAATGTTGAGGCTGTATTGCAACAGCATGATGTATTAAGACAGCAGTCACCTTCAAACTTGAGACACTGCACACACATGGAATCTACAAAAACGTCAATACATGTGCACATACGCGGTCTATATCAATAAGTGCACTAGCAGGTCAAAAGGATACATTCCACCCCTTCCCCACACCATGTGTGATACATAGCCGAGCATTACACCATAATGGATGTTGTATTCATGTACTGGTAGGACATAAACACCTTCACCAAGTAGCCAAGTGTACATATATGACAACAGCACATATCAACAAGACACACACAGCATTATTCCATGTCATGCTCCTACAAAGTGTTACTTGACAGTGCCATGGTGAAGCCAGGGCACTGTAATGGCCAACAGTGAGCACATCCTCATGTTTACTGGAAGAGTGCCAGCAATGTTCTCTGTTAGGCTAGGCAGTACACTCATTCAAGCATGTGCAAGGTCTGTGGCTTGTAAACATCTCACCCCAGCATGTACTAGCTATTGGGGTACTAAGGTTAATGTCCAGACAGCACAGAGCATGCATGGCTTGCAATTGTTGACATGGGGTATATGTAGGAGCTGTGGCCACACATGGCTGTACGTGTCATGAACATATCACCTGTGACTACTCAGGAACATACTGAGCAGAGCTGGATTTCCCTGAGTCTGTCAATACAGGCCTTGTGTAGGTCCTATGATCCTGTTATTTGGGTATGTTTGTAGGCATTGCATTAGGTGGACATGTCTAATGACATACATACCACACGGGGTGTTGTATGATATGATAGGTGTCATGGGTGACCAGTAGAGAGGGAATATTACCTCTGTTAACATAGATGTCAAACCTTATGTACTGTTAGCATGCTATCTGCTATGTACATGTGTGTAATGACTGTAGCCACCTGTATGTAGAAAGGATAATGAAAGCTATGGTAATGTCATTATGTTGTATGAGTGTGGGATGTACATATCCAGGGCAGGTACAGTTAAGTCATATCTAATCATGAGGGTGTTGTTTACTGGTGTACAGCAACAGTCGACTGTGTTAATGCTGACAACATCCGAGGGACCCTGGTATGTGTACAACTGAGCTGGTTACAAACAGTGGTATTATTGCATTGCATAACACATTATGCAGCTGTGTCTGTACATGGGTACTTTGCACAGTTGATGTAGGCCTAGGTACAGTCCACCAATTGAAGGTTATCTGGTGGTCTAACATACAATGTCATACCACATATGATGTGTGTTGGTAGTCTGGGGACAAGGTGGTGGATGTATATGAGGATACAACCTAGAATGTAGTATTTGCCACTGTCACCTGAACCTGCTCATCTGTGATTAGTTATGTCAGAGTAGTGATCTTTACATGTGAGTCGCCTTTATAAACATGTGGACACCACCACCTGGAATGGTCCATACCACTGTTATGGCCCACATGTCTGGATCTGAGTCATATGGTGGTAGTGAAATTGTGCCTTCAGCCAGGTGTTCCTCACTGCACAGATGTCAGTATTCCCCATTGTAGGTTCTACATTGAGCAAATGGATTACTAAAGCCACACATCTAGCACTAGTTAGAATAAGCATCCAATGCAATTGTCTTGTAGGTGTCAGGGTGTTACTTCTGTGTATAGGACATTTGCTTTGGAATGTGACTATATGGGTAAATGCGACCTAGGTATTATCCACACACACTTGAAACATGGATGCATGTGCTCTGTGTCGAAGGCTTGTCGTTCTGTCATGACAGCCCAGAATAACAGACACTGGACAACCTCATAATAACAGCAGGACATTGGCTCATTGTTTTGGTCTAGCAGTTGCCACTCATACCATGACATCACTGCGAGTGGCAGTAATGTGCTTGGTAGCAAATGCCACATGTAAGGTGACGGACATCAGCAGAAATTGTGTATATAACCAATGTGAGATATACTTAGATTAGCAGTCCTGCTAATAATGACAACTATTAACACAGCTAGCAGAGGTCATCTTGACACCTTCACCTCAGTAGCGCTACACAATGTAGCTCACACATTATGCTTGCACATGCCACTGTTCCAGGTATAATGCCACTGTCCACAACCTGCTATCAATGTATGCCTTTCAGGGCAGCAAGGTATGTGACACATGCTGTAGATAGCATTCGCCTGTGTGTCCCAGTTAACCCATTGTCTGTCATGTCCACACATGCATGATTGTGTATACTTAACATATATATGTCAGTACTTCATGTACATGTATGCATGTGTATCACACAGCACAGACACAGATATATCATTTACGGGCCACATACAGGTATCTGGTAGTAAACCAGTATGATGTGCATATATACTGACAGGTAAGATGCACATAGCTGTAAACCTGTGTGTTTACAATAGGAGTCCATTACAATGTGTTCTGTACATGTAAGTGTATGAGCATGCACATTGTGGCCTTCTTTGGTTAGTAAAGCTGTGCATCCCAAACAGCCCTGTGCTACTAAGTGTATGAGCGTACCCACTGCCATCTTGTGTAATTTGAGTCAGTGTATCCAACAAGCCCTTTGTAACTAAGTGTATGAGCATGCCCACTGTAACACCGTATAGTGATAGTAGTTGTTCATTCCTCAGATCGGCATACTCCAGTTCAGGTTCCTGTTGTTCTACAACTATACCTTTCAGGCCTACCTATGTACTACCTGCAGATGATGTGTCTTGTTTGTGCATACAGGTTGTAATGGACACCTACTTTAAACACACAGGTTTACAGCTATGTACTTCATGACTGTCAGTATCCCTGTTGTTGTCCTCAGTCTTAGAAGGGCATTCTGAGTACCTGGGAATGTGTAATTTCTGTGGCGCATCTCGAAA